>NW_018407749.1:693057-715882 GCF_002113885.1 Mizuhopecten yessoensis | reverse complement strand
CCCCCCCAAGATTTCACAATTTAACATAATCTCAATTTGTAAGTATTTAATCTATCCTACACACAAAGTTGAATGAAAATAACTCTTAAACATTAAAGCATATATCTGTACTATTGCATCCTTTCTCCGTATTTATTTTGCGAATTCAGTTACAACGATGTTGTTTTTCCTTTCAGG
Organism: Mizuhopecten yessoensis; assembly: GCF_002113885.1. Lineage (NCBI taxonomy): Eukaryota > Metazoa > Mollusca > Bivalvia > Pectinida > Pectinidae > Mizuhopecten > Mizuhopecten yessoensis. Next base: position 715,705 of record NW_018407749.1, on the reverse strand, counting down.
TCATCCATGCTTATCTTAGCTTACTTCGGTCAGAGTACAATGCTTCAAATGAACGAGGGTGCTTTGTCCTACCTTGATTCCTAGCAACCAAGTGGGAAAATGATCAATATGATGCATGGCTCTATCCCCAGGTAATTATACGGAATCCTAAAATGCTACTATATACATGTATATCACAGACATGTGATAATAGACAATCATTCATTATTTTGTTAAATACTAAATAACATAACAACAAGAGAACTTACTTCAAGGCAGAACAATGTATGACTGTTCCAAGCCAAACTTACATACTTCAAGCCCTTCTGATGAGTATGACATGAAAATATGTTAATAAAAGTATTCCTATATGTAGTGAAAGAAGTAAAGATGACTGTACTTGATAAGCTAAGCTGAGGGAATACATTATATAAATATCTCCAAATGAGATCCAAGGGAATATGCCAGACCCCAATGCCAATTCGTGTAGTATGTCTGTATTATATTTTTTATGCCCAGCAATTTAATGTATGGTTATGGGGTGGGGATCTCAAGCTGTGACTCAGATCCCTAGGGTTGTGGCCAGACCCCAGGATCAATTCTAATTTCATGACTGCATTCATCTCTTTTTGTCCAGCATTTGTATTTATAGTCTTGGGGTGTGGTCTCAACCGTTTCAAAGTTATGACCAAGGGGTTAAGTCTGCAAAGGTGGGACAGACCCTGGGGTCATTTTTAATAACATGACTGCATTCTTCTCTTTATGCCCAACAATTGCATATATATAGTTTTGGGGTGGGGATCTTACCCATTTCAAAGTTATGACCCAGGGGTTAAGTCTCCAAGGGTGGGGCAGACCCAGTAAAAAATAAGATGTTCTGACATATGAGAGGGGGGATACAAATCCTACAGCTATAAAAATAACCTTTTCTGACATACACTAGGGGGATACAAATACTACAGCTACAGAAATTAGCTTTTCTGACATATGGGAGGGGGGATACAAATCCAATGGCTATAGAACCATGGTAGTCTGAAATAAAGTAGGGGAATACAAATTCTTAAGCTATAGTATTAAGATTTTCTGACAATGGGAGGGGGGATACAAATCCTACGGCTATAGTATTAAGGTTTTCTGACATATGGGAGGGGGATACAAATCCTACAGCTATAAAAATAAGCTTTTCTGACATATGGGAGGGGGTTACAAATCTTACAGCTATAGAAATTAGCTTTTCTGACATATGGGAGGGGGGATACAAATCCAATGGGTATAGAACCATGCTAGTCTGAAATAAAGTAGGGGAATACAAATTCTTAAGCTATAGTATTAAGATTTTCTGACAATGGGAGGGGGGATACAAATCCTGTGGCTATAGAATTAAGGTTTTCTGACATATGGGAGGGGGATACAAATCTTACAGCTATAGAAATTAGCTTTTCTGACATATGGGAGGGGGGGGATACAAATGCAATGGCTATAGAAACATGCTAGTCTGAAATAAAGTAGGGGGATACAAATGCTTAAGCTATAGTATTAAGATTTTCTGACATATGGGACGGGGATACAAATCCTACAGCTATAGTATTAAGATTTTCTGACATATGGGAGGGGAATACAAATCCTTCAGCTATAGTATTAAGATTTTCTGACATATGGGACGGGGGATACAAATCCTACAGCTATAGAAATTAGCTTTTCTGACATATGGGGGGGGGATACAAATCCAATGGCTATAGAACCATGCTAGTCTGAAATAAAGTAGGGGGATACAAATTCATTGAAAGTTATCATAGTATTATTATCATTGTAATATACTATTGTTATGATTTCACTGTATCGGAACCTTACAATGTTGGTGTATTTCAGTGTAAAATGCTGTTTCTTATTATATGTCATTTTGAAGTACTGCATGATTAATGAGTTCGTTATTACGTATGCCATTGCACAATATGCATCATATTGCATTTGACTATTATTGTATACATGTATCATTGTAATTTTGTAGTATACTATACTATTTTTTGGCTACTCTCCGATTTGTCTTACACAAGGAATAAAACAATATGAATCTGAAAAAAAAATGTGCAGGTAACACTGAAATAATGACAATTAATAATAATTTTGTTTTCACATAGATAGGCATAGTTATTTCATAAGAATTAATTAATACACATACAGTCTGTATAGAAGCCTTGTCACAACACTTATTATCTATACATACACCTGTCAAGTCCATGGCCAGCCTGTGGAGTGTATAGGTAGATATCACACCTCCATTCATGACTGCCCCCCACCCCTCCCCATTGTCATTGTAGGTGAAATTCAGGCTCACCAGGTAAGAATATGAACACATTAAACACCTATATATATAAATGTTAAAAAATGTTAATAAGCAACAAATTCAAACTGCATGTATGTTTATACTGTTCCAGCATGTCATGATTATGACTATAAAGATCACTATATATATTTTAAATATATATATATCTTAATTTTATATCAATTAGTTAAATTAAAGCTCTATAAAGTAAACCATTAATGTTTGTGTAAGAATTGATCAATTAAAACATGTGTATAAGCTATTTAGGTTAATTTATCACCCTCAAACAGCTAACACCATGCACCACACCCCATTCCTCTAATGTATACGTATACCCTCAAAACTTTCTTGTAAGCCTCCAGCTATAAAAATAATGTTCATGAATATTCCTCCTAGATAAAATCAATATATTCAACACCTATGTACAGTAAGAGTTTATTAAGATTTGGGGGGATACTAATCCTATGGGGGGGGGATACTTATCCTATGGCCAGTTTTAGTATCCGGATACTTATCCTATGGGGGATACTTATTTTATATGACACCGGCACTTCTGAATAACAAGAAGGGCCGGTAAGAGATTTTAACATGCATGTATTTGACCCCTGTGACCTTGCAAATGGGCGAAGGTCATTTATTTGAACAATCTTGGTAGCCCTTCATCCCAGGATGCTATTTGCCAAATACTAGTACTAATTTTAACAAGAGGCCCAAAGGGCCTGTATCGCTGACCTGGATATTAAAGTAATCATGGCAAATATTCTCCAAATAAGATCTAAAGGAATGGGCCAGACTCCAAGGACAATCCTTTTATATATGGTTATGGGCTGGGGATCTGAACTGTTTCCAAGGTTTGACTCAGAAACTAGGTCCCTAGGGTTGTGGCCAGACCCCAGGATCAATTATAATATCATGACTGCATTCGTCTCTTTATGCCCAACAATTGTATACATAGTTTTGGGGTGGGGATTTTAACCGTTTCAAAGATATGACCCAGGGGTTCAGCCTCCAAGGGTGGAGCAGACTCTGGAATCAATTCTAATATCTTGACTGCATTCGTCTCTTTATGCCCAGCATTTGTATATACAGTTATGGGGTGGGGATCTCAACCGTTTCAAAGTTATGACCCAGAGACTATGTCTCCACGGGTGGGGCCAGACCCCTGGGAAATCCTGGAAACATATGTGCATTCTTCTCTTCATTCTCAGCAATTGTATATATGGTTAAAGGGTGGGGATCTCAACCATTTCCAAGCAATGAACTATTTTTGGCCCAATTACCTTTAGCCGAGGGGGTCAGCCCCACACTACTTGTACAATTTGAATCTCTGGCTCCCATGAATACTTCCAACCAAATATGATTGATATCCAGTGCATAGGTCTACAGAAGAAGTCATTTGTAGCAATATAGCCAAATCACCCCTTTTGGTCCAGTCCCTCAGCCCCCTGCGGATGGGCCCCACCATTTGTACAATTTTTAATCCCTGCCTCCCATGAATGCATCTGACCAAATATGATTGATATCCATCGCACAGTTCTACAGAAGAAGTTGTTTATAGCAATATAGCCAAATTGTCCCCTTTTGGCCCCGCCCCTCAGCCCCCTGGGGGGTTAACCCTACCATTTGTACAATTTTGAATCCCCACCACCTAGGAATGCTTCCAGTCAAATTTAGTTAAATTTCAATCAGTGGTTAAGAAGAAGAAGTCATTTGAAGAAATTGTTGACGTACGGATGACGGACGACGCGGTATGGCATAAGCTCACCAAGCTAATAATGTACCTGCATGCCTACAAATGCACTTTTATATAATTAAGTAGGGTCAAATGGAAGTGCAAGTCATAGGATTACATCGAGGGAGTTCCCAAAATGCAAAATGACGATTATAGACTGGTATTACACATAATATTTATAATCAGACTGGTATTACACATGTATGTAATGTCACAGGGTCACAGTGTGCGAGCGGTTGAGGTGTCGGACTGTCTTTGATCACTATCCCTCCACCAATGGATCGTGCATGAATTTGAGGCCTATACTTGGGGCAGTTGGCAGGTACTGGCCACACAGGTCAATGGGTTTTTCCTTGGTACTCTGGCTTTCCTTCACCACCAAACCTTGGCTCATCCTTAAATGACTATATCATGTTATTAAAGTGTCGAACAAAAAAAACACAAGCAAACCAAACCAAATTTACCATCAGACATATATATAAAATATCGTTTGACCAATTAACTGAAACAAGAGACCCAACAGGCCTTGACGGTCACCTCAGCTATATAATAGGGAGTTTTCATTGCCGAGCTGTAATGAGGAAATAAGCATGTTAACAAAGTTAACAAGAGTACTGCGGGGCGAACAAAATACGCCCGTCGAATGCCATATAGTGTTATATACTTTCTTACATTGAAATAAGATCTGCATAATTCTAAGAGTGGTTAGCTGATATGCTATAACAAGAGGCCCATGGGCCTTAACGGTCACCTGATATATTTATACAGAGAGTTGATTTTGTTTTTAACATGAACAGAAATATTATTCAAAGTGACAAAAAACAATAAAACCACCTTACTCAATATCTAGCATACAGATTTCAGACTAAAAAGGATTTGAAACTAGCACCTCTGATTCTTAACAAGGAAAATGAAGAAATTTTAGCACACTGACTCCTTTGAGCCCCACCCTACAGCCCTTGGGGGTAGGGCTGGCTCAAAATTTTCAAAGTATCAAACTGTCAATTCAAGGTTATAATTCCAATCAAGTTATTAACATGTAATATTNGTTCAGGGGTTTTGGAGAAGAAGTCGAAAATGTAAATTGTTTACGGACGCACGACGGACAAAAGGCGATCGCAATAGGTCACTTGAGACTTTGTCTCAGGTGACCTAAAAAATGTAGGAGAAAAATCTCCGGACAAAAATTAAATACTGAAATGAACAAAGGGCAATAACTTTTGGAAATATTGTTGAATCAAAATTCTTTTAAGGGAGACACAACTTCATATCATGATTATAATGTATACCAAGTTTCAAATAGATCAATTGAAAAAATGTAGGAGGAGATCTCCGGATAAAATTCAAATACTTAAATGAACAAAGGGCAATAACTTTTGGAAAAATTGTCGAATCAGAATTCTTTTAAGGGAGACACAACTTCATATCCTGATTACAATGTATACCAAGTTTCAAATAGATCAGTTGAAAAATGTAGGAGGAGATCTCCGGATAAAATTCAAATACTTAAATGAACAAAGGGCAATAACTTTTGGAAAAATTGTCGAATCAGAATTCTTTTAAGGGAGACACAACTTCATATCCTGATTACAATGTATACCAAGTTTCAAATAGATCAGTTGAAAAATGTAGGAGGAGATCTCCGGATAAAATTCAAATACTTAAATGAACAAAGGGCAATAACTTTTGGAAAAATTGTCGAATCAGAATTCTTTTAAGGGAGACACAACTTCCTATCATGATTATAATGTATACCAAGTTTCAAATAGATCGGTCGAAAAATGTAGGAGGAGTTTGCTTGACAAACAAAGTTTACGCCGGATGGACGGACAACGCCATACCATAATACTACCTTCGGTATTTGACGGTCGTATATAAACTATTCATTTAAATTATTTTGCTAATTTTCCAGCCCCTGAGGCGAGCGAGTATATTATTTTCTCAATCATGTTATTGCCATCTCATCACATTTATTCCATTGAACTAAAACTGAATTAGAAGATTTTTAAAACTTTATATTTTTAAAACTTTATTGATTTTCCCCCATTTCGGCCCTATTCCTCTCGCTCGAGGGGTGGGGCACGATTTCATTTTCTTATTATCGTATTGCCATCTCACAGGGATCAATCTAGGTTTTAGGGGAACCCTTTTTCAGATTTTTCAATTTGTAAACAATTTTAAGATTAAAATTATAGAATTTTTGTTATGTGAAGGAAATGTATATATGCATTTCAATTAAGAAAACAAGTATTTTGAAGAAAAAATGGAAATTTCAAACAGGGGAATTTTCTTCTGTAGGGGAAACTACCCATGAACGGTGGTGAACCAAGTCCAGATTGAGCCCAGTCTCATCATAATCATTCCGACCAATTTTAAACAAGAAGCCCAAAGGGCCTGTATTGCTCACCTGGACCTATGCCCAGCAATGGTATATGTGGCTATGGGTTCAAGATCTCAACCATTTCAAAGTTATGGCCCAGAAATTAAGTCCCTATGGCTAAGGGTGGGGCAGACACAAGAGCCAATACTAATATCATGATTGTGTTCATCCCTTGATGCCCAGCAATGATATATATGATTATGAGGCAAGTATCTCGACCGTTTCAAAGTTATGACCCAACTATTAAGTCCCACGCTTTCCTGGCACTTTCCCATTCCAACAGGGCCACTGCAACCGGAAGTAGAGGAATGCAACATCAGAAACCTACACTTTTCCTTGGGATTCCTGAGATGCTAACTACGGATGCACATATGTAACAAACGTAATTTGTTTTGGCGGGATGGTTCAAATTTCTAATCGACAAAATATAACATTTAATATTAAAAACCCATATTGGTTCTCATTTTTTCTCATTTAACTGTGTTAGAAGCTAACACCTATTTCAAAGATACTAAATTCCTTACATTTAGTACTTAATCAATTTAAATTATGTATAGTGTTTTATAATAAATCGTCAAAACATATGACAATGTGCAGTTATATCATACAAGTTAGAGTTGGATTAACAGCAAATAATACTCTCAGTACTCGCTCTACTCATCATCAGATTCCTCGTTGTTTTGGGAGGGAAAAAGGTACACAGAGTAAATTTAAGTAGTTTGTGTTATTTTCTTTTTGTTTCTGTTATATATTAGTATGGATCTGAAGGCTTAAATACCATCTGATTTATTTATTTCGTTTCTTATATGCGTCAGCATGAAAAAGTGCAACAGCAAATTAATTGAAGCATAATAACTCCGAGCTAATTGATATGTATCAGGCTTCAACAATCCAAGAGCAGGATAAAAAAAAACAATCCAGGAAAAAACTACAAGGGTCAACGGTGCAGAGGAAGGAGGCAAGGAAAGGTTGAACTTCAGTATGTGCAGGACCCACAAAAACGGTCGCAGACTCTCCGAAACAGGCGATTGGGTATTGTCAAACAGGTATATTTTGTCATTTGCCAGTCAGGTTTTTATTCTTATCTTAAAAAGTCCGCCCATGAAAAGTAATAGGCTGAAAATGTAATTGCAAATATGTATATATTTACCATTTACAATAGAGGCCTCCTGCAGGGCAACAACGACCTCCTTGTAAAAGGATAGGATGTTATCCTTTTTTCCTGTCGCAAGCTTTTCTCGCTTCCATGTATCTTGCAGCATGTCAGCAACATCACCCGAGCCCATATTCCTGATTTCCTAGTTGGAAGAGGTAATCATATTTACCAATTCTGCTTTGGTTTTCCTCTCCACCGAGTGAAATAAGGAACGGTCCTCGGGGAAAAACGAAAACCGCTACCAGTTTTGTTCCCTTCCCTTGGAAAAGAAACGAAAAGTTTCACTGATGTAACATGTACTATTCTTATATCTACTTTCTACGCTTGAAACCAATGCCAACAGTTTTATTATGTTTTAGGAAGAAGTAAAGCCTGCTGATGCTTTGAGAAAATTTACAAGTACTATATTTCTCTCTTTTAACCAATATTCGGGATTAAAATTGATCAAGTTCTCCTCTCTGCTGTTTAAATTACATATGTCACACGCATCCTGGTAAATATATGTGGAAATTTTTGATCCAATAGCAGACACAATTTGTGAAAGTTCATTTTTATCAAAACGATCGGTTTCAATAGAGTTAATAATTTCTTGGACTAAAGATTTTGTTTTTTTGGCAGGATTAACAGATTCAATGCATGCAGTGCATAAAAAGTTGCCACGTTTTTTCCCGACTAACCGTTCAACGGTCTCCTTGGAAAATTTCTTATGCCAAATGTCTTTTAGTTGGAATTCCTTCCCTTCGGAGTTTATACAGTGCTTATCACAAACGCATTCACGGACAAATTTGGATGCCTGCAAAATCACGATTTAAAACAATTATCATTTAAATTGACAATCCTCTTAAACTTTCGTTTGAAATATGTAATGAAAATAATTGTGGAATACCACTATAATAGTGAAATCAGGACTTCTCCCCGACCTGCCTAATGGTGGAACTAGGGTCAATTATTACAAATATGACTGTGCTTATCTCTTTATTGGGTGGGGATCTCAACCATTTCAAAATTATGGACCAAAAAGCAAGTCACTAAGGGTGGAACCAGACCCCAGGGTCAATTATTAAATATGACTGTATATTGTTATTGGGTGGGGATCTCAACGTTTCAAAGTTATGACCCAATGTTAAAGTCCCTAGGGATGGAACAAGGATAAGGAGCAACAGCACCATCTTGGGAGGAACACAATGACAATAGGATCACCACAGGATCAGGAGAAACAATAGGATAATCCAATAACAACAAACAACTGCACTGTAACCCAAGGAGAAGGACGAAGACAACAGGACCACGTAAGAACAGGAGAAGGACGAAGACAACAGGACCACGTAAGAACAGGAGAAGGACGAAGACAACAGGACCACGTAAGAACAGGAGAAGGACGAAGACGACCGGCCCATTTAAGAACAGGAGAAGGACGAAGACAACAGGACCATTTAATAACAGGAGAAGGACGAAGACAACAGGACCATGTAAGAACAGGAGAAGGACGAAGACAAAAGGACCATGTAAGAACTAAAAAGAACAATTTATGAACATGGCATGACATTTCTCATTTGAAGTTATATAGACAGTCAAAATTATAAACATCAAAGTCAAATGTTATAACACTACAAGAAAATAGTGGTAATATAATGCTTCATCACAAGAGGTTCAGGACTCTTTTGCACACACATGTTTTACCACTATGCGGTATGTTGTATGTATTGCATACCTGGATATTTAAGTATATTTTATATTATTAAGATAATTTCATCAAAGGCAATACTGCAAACAGCATGCTAAGGGCCAAATATTGTTACTCTTTCATCATTCCTTAAAGGTTCTTTACTAATCTGACCCTTGTGACCTTGAAAGGTCAAGTACAACTAGAAATTGTTGGCTAACAATTTGACCGGCTTTTTCACTGTAAGGACTGATTTGGCATTCTAATAATAACTTGTGCAAGTCTACAGTAGCCGACTGAGTAGTGGGGGATTCCCGGAGTGCGAAATGACATCAAAGAAAGAATGGATAAATATATAGGCAGCCAATGGGCTTAGTTGTATATGAAAGAAGTCCGTAAAAGTCATCATATAGTCCGTCCACTATGTATGTCGGGATGATGAATTGAACCTAGCTTTTTGTCTATATCGGATGGGTTTACCATGCTAAAGAAAGGCTGATGTTTACCCACTGCAGTAGAGATGTATACTGTCCCTACTTTTAAGATTGAGAGTGCGTAGTAATCGATGTAGTATTACCAGCATGTAGTATATGTCTTGATATAAATCAAAGTACTGAGAATACTGAAAGCACTTCACAATCGCACAAAAATGAAAACGTTTTTCGACTTTCACTTTTGAAATTATATTTAGAGTAGGTCAAGGTCGTTCAATTGCACACACTTTAAAGCCCTTGATTCAAGCATGCTTCTTGTCAAACATCGTTACATTGTATCAAATAGAAAGACTCTAGACCTTGTAGAACTTAAGAAGTTTTTTGAAGTCATTATTTTGAAATAGCACATATGAAGTTTGACCCCTGAATAACTCAAAACTCGACCTGGTAAACTCAATATGTTTTCTGCCAAAAATGTGCGCATTTGTGTTGTCCACACCATACCTGAATGTTAAGTGAATCTATCCAACAATTTTCGAAATTTTAATTTTTTAAACATTTGACATTTGTGACCTCGATTGTGTGTGACCTTGATAGTTGATCAAGGTCAACCATTTTTTCAAACCTGATACCCGGACATCTCAGCATCTTAAATATGAAATATCAAGACTCTAGACCTTGTGGAACTTAAGAAGATTTTTTAAGGTTGGTACCCAATATAGTGCATTTGAGCTTTGACCCCTACCAAAAACCGGATGTTGACATTTTACAAATGTTTCCTAAGAAAAGTTATGTATTTGATAATCTGCACATATCCAAAGATGAATTACATACATTAACCCGTTAATAAGGTATTCGATTAGAGAAAAAATTGGATATGACGTCATGGCGGCCATTTTCTTTTTGCAATGAAGTTGAAAATGTTACCAAATTTAAGAGGACAGCTGGGGAAATCTTTTCAATAACAACTTAACCAAATATCTGTCATTGATATTGGATTGGAGTAAAACAAGTTTTAACATATTGTCAGCATTTTAAAAGATCAAAGGAAATATTCAAAATGGCGTACAACGTTAACGGTAAATGTTACAGAAAAACTAAAGACATCAAATTCATTGAAATGACATTGTGCAGTGATCTGTAAAAGTTTTTTTCAAAAAAAAAATCAAAAATTAAAAATTGTAAATTCAACCGTTTTTGGGTTTAGCCATTTTAAGATTTTGAGGTATGACGTCATGGTGGCCATTTTGTTTTTTCGATGAAGTTGAAAATGTTACCAAATGTTAGAGGACATCTAGGGAAACTTTTCCCGTCACAACTAAACGAACTATTTGTCATTGATATTTTAGTAAAACAAGTTTTAAAATATATTGGGAAATTTTTAAAAGATCAAAGGAAATATTTCAAAATGGCGTACAACATTAACGGTAAATCTTACAGAAAAACCTAAGATATCAAAATTATCGGATTGACATTCTTCATCGATCTGTAGAAGAATTTTTTTTTAAACAAAATGAAAACTGAATGTTTTTCAAACAAGAGGCCCAGAAGGCCTGTAACGCTCACCTGAATATTAAGCAGTCATAGCAAATATTCTCATTAAATATTATACTGTACTATAAATTTGTCACTCGCAAACTTTGTCGGCTCCATCTGTTGAAACGTATAACCAGTGAAATAGTATCATAAGATGCTTTTTGGCCATCGTTCTTCTTCAAATATTATAATTTTATACCTTTCAATTTTTCAGAAGCACATAAAAGTCCTTTTCATTCTCAAACTTTGTCAGGCTCTATCTCACGAAGCCACAAGGCAAATTTGAAGGTTCTACACATTTTAGTTATTCAGAAGTCGTTTAAAAGAGTTTGGCATATCTGACCACTGTGACCTTGAAAGTAGGTCAAGGTAATTTTCATTCTCAAACTTTGTCAGGCTCTATCCCAGCCAAAATATAAAGATTCTAAACCATTTGGTTCTTAAGGAGAAAGCATTTAAAGAATTTGACATATTTGACCCCTGTGACCTTGAAAGGAGGTCAAGGTCATTTTCATTCTCAAACTTTGTTAACCTCCTACCAAGGAAGCTTTCAGCCAAATATCATAACTCTAGGCCTGTCTCTTCTTCAGAAGAAGTTGTTAAAAGGAAATGTTGACCGACGACACCGGACATCGGACACCGCACCATGACATAAGTTGCCCTGCACAGCTATGGACTAAGGGGAACTTACATATAAAATTTGAGAAAGATCCCTCTGGTACTTCTTGGTACTACCTTGCAGCAGTGGCAGCCATATTGGATTTCTGATCGACCCTAAAAATAACAACACTTTGTCAGGACCATAAGTCGATCATTCCTACCAAGTTTCAGTTCAATCGCCCGATTAGAACTTGACTTTAAGTTTAAGTTTGAAATAGTTTTTCAACATGGCGGCCGTGGCAGCCATATTGGATTTCTGAACGACCCAAAAAATGACTCATATGGTCCTGACAAAGTGTTCAATCAGCCCAGCAGAACTTGACTAAGTTTGAAATACAGGGTTACCAACCTCTAAGGAGTCCATTGAGGGAGATTTCCCTCCACTCCATCTTTTTCAGGTGTTAACAAATCCTGGCTTTAACTGATTACTGTAACATCTGCATTGTTGATCTTTTTACTTCAAGATCTTTGCAGGAAATAAAAACGAAACATTTTTTGCAGATACATATTAGATTTTAATTATCACACAGACAACTTGACATCAGAAATGCAACACATTATAATTAACGGACTTTCTTGTAACGATTTCTTTCTTGGCTAGAACAGGTACCAGTCACTTTTTTGTTTTGCTGTCAATATTGCTAGTATGGCATGGGATCTTTCATGACCTGTCAAAAAACATAACAGTTCATATTAAAAGCAAGAAATTTACCATAGTAGTAATATGAAAAGTTCATTAACATGAAAGATAAACAATTTTTTTTTAGCCAGTAGAAATTTGACAGTGAAAAATATTTTCCAATTATTTCTGGCTACTACAGTACAGTATCCAAAGCAACAAACAGACTTGTAGTTGTACCATGCCTGCAATATTCGATTCAATATTTTGTTGCATGATTATGTATACCTACGTACTACGTCTATCCAACAAGTCGAAGCATTTCACAAAACTTGTTATTTTGTTTCATCACATGAGATTGAAAAGTGTTTAGTTCTTCATGTCTTTGTTGCATTAACGTTACAATCATATTCGCCACTTATACTGCAAAAATAACTTCAAACTTTTCATCAGTCATTCGTCTGTTCATGTATCAAGAATCGTTTTCTCTTAATATTTGTGAAGACACGCCCCGACAACAATATTTCCTAATACACGACAACATTATTAGTAGAACTTTCTTTTCAGCGCGATAGTGAAAACAACTCACCTGACGATATTCTTTACATTCGTTTCCACCGGATGTAAAGCGATACCTCGCATCAGCTCACTTCCAAAGCACAACATTGCAATATGAGTTGTTTCCCTTTGTACTGTCCAGGCTATAAATTGCCGATTTATGGCTTCGCTTGGGATGGAGGGAGACTATTTTTGAATGTGTGAATTTTAGCGTGAGTAAGGACGTTTTAGAGTGAGTTTTTGTCTCACACCGTGAGAGTTGGCAACCCTGGCAGTAGAGAAGATAATGTGATACCTACTGAGATGTTTAGATGGGTTAAAACTATGTATCGAAGGCACAAATAAATTGGACTTGCGAAAGAAAGAGAAGAAGGCTGTCAGGCATGCGGCCCAAAAAGTGACATCAAAATGATCATTGAGGTCCAGCTGCTGGAAAACTTGGAAAAGAATGTCCACGGTAATCGGTAATTTTGCCTGGGTACTGTCACCTAGGACACGTCGAGCGCCTCACAACACACTTCGAAGATAGTAGGAGTCTACTGGGTTATTGTACCCTGCCTGTAAGTGAACTAGACGAGCAATGGACAGGTAATTCCCAATCGACGAAAAAGCTTGCGACTGAGATATATAAGCTACATACTGTGCCACATCTTTAGCGCTCAAGGGCACGCAGGAAATATTAAGAGGAGCACAAAACTGTAAGCAAGTAGATAAGTACACACGATATGTTTGCTTAGTAGACTCTACAAAGGCGTTGCCACGAAACTCAAGGACACGGCGGTCCAGACGCTGCTCCAGGTCAGCGGCAGAAGTACGAACTGGAGAAAAAGAAACAAATAACAGCTAACAAGATGTGTCCAATATACCATGACGCACGCGCAGGACATGGGATATTTCTCGCCCATACTTCGAAAAAGTTTAAACTCCTTAGGTCAGCCACAAATTTTTGTCCGTTTGGACATTATACTCCCCCGGGATATGACGACAAGATAACTGAAAATTATATTTTACAGAAATCTAGAAGATTTTACGAATACAATCCATGATAAAAGGGTTTCGCGATGAACCTTTATATATACACGCAACCATCACTGAGTCGTCCAATTTTCCCTCGATCAGACGGTATGCCCTCCGGTCAACTTGCCCAGCTAGTGTTTGTCGCCAAATCTGCAGTCATGACCACAGATTACCGATTTCAATCATTTTAATCATTTAAGAGAAGGTAAAAATTGTGTTGCCAAAGAATGTCATTCTCTGTTGTTATTTTATACTTCAATCTTATCATATATGACCGACGACTCGAAATAAAATTATTTGAAGGGAGGTAATCCAATATGGCGGACCAGAAACTCGAGAACGATAACCCAAGAATTACTTGTCCTGCGTATAGTGCGCACCCCCTTTTTTGACATGACAATATTTACCCACTATATGTGCAAATTTACGGTAAACTTGCAATCAACAAAGGTACAGTACCCTGCCTGCACATTGTATTTCTTACAAACTTCCACCCCATTACTGTCATGGGTTACAAATTTGACATGATTGCCACCATGTCCCCTGTCTAGAGGAGCTATTACCAATTTGTCGACCTCCTGCTTGGTTATATGAATTAGTCTGATGTGGCTGCCTCAGCTTCAAATGCACTACTATCAAATGAGGGACATCTGTCCCCCACCGGAAAGAGTATTGGTGCTGGAGCTTTCTATACTCCCTATACTCCCTATCACCTGCTCATGGCTAAGAAATAGATGTTGTATACCTGTCGTGTAAGACAAGTAATCAAGCACCTCGTATTAGCAATTGCCCATTGAGCCCGATTAATACTCTCCAATTTTGTACGAGCAGGTCTGGTTTTAAAATCTCAACGCGTGGTCCATACGTCATCTACGGGGCTCGGATCAGACACTCCCGCACGGTCCTGCCTCGTGTTTACTGTTTCGGTTGCCATGAATGTCTGCCCCACTGACTTCATGACTAAACGTATCTGGCCAATGGGCAGATCTGATCTCTCCAAGTCCGTTTCTTTAATGCACACCAACGCTTCCATACTGGTGAAACCCAGCCTTAATAAAATTTTTGCCGCAGACACGAACAGTTTTTTCTGCGACGCCCAAATGCATGCACGTACCTTCCCTTCATCAGTGCCGACGTCGTAGTCATCCGACTCGGAGTCACTCATGATGAATTTGTTGAAAAACACTTCCCACAAAAGTGCGCCTTCGTCTCCATAAACTACTTCATATGAATCTCACATGTTTTATAAGTTTACACACTTGTGTAATTTGTTTCACGTCTGCAAGGATCACCTTGTTTATATTACAAATATCTTCGCCCCAAAATTGTCCAAAATTATTCTAAGCGCCGAAGACTGTCCAATATTTTACATAATAGAGAGTTTTCGGCTTATATCTTACTTGAAACATGTCCCCTATTGTATCAATAATGATCAGTGTTTTGGTGCATTGTGATAATATTGGACAGTTTCACTATGAATCAATTACCGTGAAAGCTATTCATAACATATTGGACAGTTTTTCAACTACACTGTATACTGAGGTCAGTCATGTATATCAATCTCACTTTGCATGATTTGTATGCAACTGCATATACCAGGTATGAAATACACCCAGGTATAGTACTTATCTCATTCCAATCATGAGTTCCGATAGTGAAGGAGTATTTTTAACACAGTCAACATTTACAACAGAAAATACTGTTGTAGATACAGATGAGATATTAAGTGATGTCCTGGATTTACAGAAGGAAAATATTACACCTCGGCCAAATTTCAACATTTTAAGTGAGATGTTCTCAGACATCTCGGAAGATGAAATGACAGAAATAACTCAAGTTGTTGAAGAAGTTGAAACACGGCGACGATTTGCAATTCCCATGCAGGATGGTGATTTGAAAAAAATTGTTGCTGGAGAATCATGTGTAAACACAGAAAACAAAACGAAATGGGCTTTAAAAGTTTTTGATTCATGGATTGAACAGCGACTGATACAATCCAAAAACAATGAAAAGCTGAAAAACTTTCCTAACAACTTACTGGATTTACCTGTCTCCGATATTAATGAGGCTCTGACTTATTTTGTAGCTGAAGTTCGAAATAAGAATGGTGAGGAGTACAGACCAAACACACTGTATGAATTAATTATATCTATACAACATTATTTTCGGCAAAATGGACGTTTTGTGAATATTTTGGATGATACAGAGTTTGCAGGACTGAGAGGGGTACTAGACGCCTGGATGAAAAACCTCGCAAAACAAGGTTTGGGAATAAACAAAAAGCAGGCAGAAATTATAACGGAAGAACAAGAGCAGTTAATGTGGAGAAAGGTGTCTTGGGGACAGACACACCAGAAAAACTTTTAAACACATTAGTGTATCAACTGGGTTTGAATTTTGCATTGAGAGCAGGCCAAGAACATAGGAATCTTAGATGTGGACCTTATAGTCAAATTACAGTGAAACAGGATTCTGATGGCAAAACATATTTGGAATACAGAGAAGATGTATCAAAAACTAATGCCGGAGGACTTCTCCATCGTAAGGTGACACCAAAAGTTACAAGGGCCTATGAAAACACAGTACTTCCAGACCAATGTCCTGTGAAGATATACCAGAAATTCATGAGCCTAAGGTAAATACAGAAGTTATATAATATAATCATACCGTATTAAGATGTATTGTTATTGCGCAACGCTTATCATAAAATCCAGTGGCTAAATATAACAGCACATTTATTAAAATTAAAATTTGAAAAAAAAAATATATATATATGTGTCCAGAATTTCGAAACATTTTTTTTTTTGACCTAATTATGTTGGAAAATAGAACTTTACCTTTTTAAAACAAAATTTCAATTTTCCTTTTCATTCTAACTGTTAAGGTTTACAATTTAAAAATCTTCCAGACCAAAAACCGGAAAATGCAGTGCATTGTACCTAAGGCCAAAGAAGACCCCCAGCCCGGACTGTTGGTACTGTGATTCTCCACTGGGTGTACATATCTTGCAGCAGACAGTGGGGAAGTTGTGTGAGGAGGCTGGATTTAAAGGATATTTCACTAACCATTCCCAACGAGCGACTGCTGCGACACGCCTCTATAAGGCAGGATTCGACGAACAATTAGTGGCAGAAAAAACTGGACATCGGTCAGCGGCCATTCGTTCATATAAGCGTACATGTGATGCGCAGCTGGCAAATGTTAGCAGTGTTGTGCAAGGAATTGAAAATATGGCATCACCAGTGAAAAAATTAAAACTTGCTGACTCCAGTAATACTAATACTAATAATAGGGAGTTATCTGTTAGCGCGGGTGAGGTGTCATTTACCCTAAGATTCTAAAAGGGAGTACATTGTATCTGTAACAGTGGATTTACCTGTATATATCCAGTGGATTGATCACCCTTGTGTCAATTTTGTATTGTTTCAATAATGCAATTAAATTTTGATGGATATATTGTCATGCTCCAGTTTCTATGTTCTAGGGAAATTTACTAGAGCTTAATCTAATAATTGGGAAATCTAATCAAAAAGTTTCAATGTAATTCCTGAAAATAATATAAATTTGCATGACAATTGTTTTAGACATGAGCAAATACGCATACCTCCTGAATTCAATTTAACGTAATTTTAATTATTATTTTCACTTTTATTGCAGACAGCAAAATCGGAAGATCAATGCTAATACAGTTCTCGGATCAGGACATAAAAGATTTGTTTTCAGAATTCAAAGACAGGTTTTATGTGCACAAATTCATTGCTAATGAAAAGGAAATACGAGCTCCAGTACAGTCGGATCTTTCTTTTTCTCCATGTTCAAATGTCCCAAGTAACAGTGATACAGATAGTGGTACGCCTACAGCTCATAATAAGACTGCAGATGCAATGGGAAACAGATCATTCACAGCGGAAGACTTTTTAGAAAAGACAGGTTTCAGAAAGAGTTCCAACAAAGCTCAGAGTGTATTCAGAAGCATTTTGAGAGATTCAGCACTAGCAGCACATATTTGGCAGAAAGCACCGACGTTAATTGAAATACCAGGCCGAAAAAGAGAAACTTTTTTCACTAGAGTGTATGAACAAGACCCACAATTAAAGAATCATCAAACTTCAGTCTGGACAAGACTTTGCGAACATCTACATATTTGTTAGATAAAAGTAAAGGAAAGCGAGACTCGGCTAAGGAGGGCAGCAGCTCATCTGGGGGTTTCCCAAAAGCAAACCAAAACTCACCATTTGTTAGAAAATCACCAAGAGTTACGTCACCAAGTGTTAGGTCACCAAGTGTTATAAATCACCAAGAGTTATGTCACCAAGTGTTAGAAAATCACCAAGAGTTACGTCACCAAGTGTTAGAAAACCATTTGTTAGAAAATCACCAAGAGTTACGTCACCAAGTGTTAGAAAATCACGAAGAGTTACGGCACCAAGTGTTAGAAAATCTAGAAGAGTTGCGTCACCAAGTGTTAGAAAATCTAGAAGAGTTGCGTCACCAAGTGTTAGAAAATCACGAAGAGTTACGTCACCAAGTGTTAGAAAATCTCGAAGAGTTACGTCACCAAGTGTTAGAAAATCACGAAGAGTTACGTCACCAAGTGTTAGGTCACCATTTGTTAGAAAATCACCAAGAGTGACGTCACCAAGTGTTAGAAAATCACCAAGAGTTACGTCACCAAGTGTTAGAAAATCTCGAAGAGTTATGTCACCAAGCGTTAGAAAATCACGAAGAGTTACGTCACCAAGTGTTAGAAAATCTTGAAGAGTTACGTCACCAAGTGTTAGAAAATCACCAAGAGTTACGTCACCAAGTGTTTGAAAATCACCAGTTGCAAGAAATATTTCTTATGCAACAAAGTCTGCAGGTCTTGGGAAATCACTTTTTGAAAATGATCCTAAAATTTCCAGTACCAGTGCACGTGGTACAGAAACAGGTATTTCACCTGGTGATAAAGTGTCGATTTCGTCAAAGCTGAATGAAGTCCTCGGCACTGGAATTCTGTTGTTGGATAAAACAGATAATAGTCGTGTATTTGGGGAAGTAGTTGTGACATCAAAATCAAAAGAATTGACAAATGTTTACCAGTCTGATCTTGAACTACATGAACAAACAAAGTGAAGTGCCACATCCAAATTTGATCGTGTGAAGCCTCTTAAACTTAAGAAAAGTTCCCATGGTACAGGCAAGGAAAGAAAGAAGCAAGATACTATTACTATCGGCAGAAAGAAAATACCAGGATTTGGACAGAGTGGAACTGATCAATAAACTAACGACAATACTGATATGGAAAGAAATGAAAAAGTTGTTTTGATGGAATGGGATGGTGGGGAAATGTATGTGGGTCTCAGGCTGAAAGAGGAAGACAAAGTTATTAGCTGTAAACAACCAATATGCAGAATTACTGATTTTGAGGGTTTGTGTTACAGGATGTTTTGCATGAACAATTTAGATTGCAAAATGCTTGAACTCAATCATCGTGACGTACAAAATCATCCAGATAAAGATTTCTTAGTTTGGATGCCACCTCTTTCATCATGCGAGGTTATGGGCAAGAAGTGTTTCACAATCCAAATACAAGGACAAAATCATGCTAAGTTCATTAAAGATGTGTGCAAGGCCGTTGAGTGTTATTTGGTTTAGTAATATATTAGCCTATTACCAAATTAAACCATAGATATCATCTTGGTATATTTTACCTGCTATCATATTGACGATATAGATTTAAACACTGACTCATGAGTATGCACTGTTTATAACTGTGTTTTTTTTCTCTCTCTGTATTTAGGGTAAATCAATGGCTGACTTGTGACCTTGCCTTTTTAATTTCTAAAATTATGTGATGAAGCAAAATGTTTTGCTCAACGTCTTCTGATGTTTATGGGCTGCACATGCAGTTCAAATCACTTTTCTTTGTGATCAGTTGTCTATTTTCTGTCCTTACCAAGGTTTAAAAATTACTTTTTCTTATAGCACTGAACAGATTTTCTAAAATTTGAAAATGTACGAAAATGGGTTATGTAGTCCGGACGGATGGGAGCAGGACTCCATACGTGATACCTGTGGAATTCAAGATTTTTGGAAATTTACGTGCGTACAAGATACGTTCACGTAATACGTATTCAAAATCCGGTTGGATTCTTTCAACAGGAATACGTTTATCATAAAAATATGTATGGATCTGGCACATATTTTCTCCATGGTAGCAAGATTTTTGAGTATGGAGAAGTTAGTCAGTACAGATTATTGAACTTTGTCATTTCTAAGACTGAAAGCTTCTGGATTTTTGTACTTAGAAATTTATCTACATGGATTTTCTTCATAGCAGCAGGATTTTTGGACAGTGAATTTCAGCAGTATGGATTTTTGGACTTTGTCATTTCGAAGACTGAAAGCTTCAGGATTCTATGATATCCATACATATTTTTCAATAAACACAAAATTTATAAATTTTCAAACTAAATGCAAAATAGGTCATGATGCATCAAAGTTCTACAGTGCACATATAAACCTGGTAATTAGTTTGTAATTTGAACTTATTTTGCAATATGAACAGCTAGCACATAAAACTTCTTTCAAAATAAATTTCCTTTTATTCTTTAATATACACAAGTATAAATAAATTATATACATAAAATGATCTTCAATGGGACTGTGATCATCATGATGAATGCTGAACTTATATTAGGCCTACTGTTTTCATATGAACAATTTGTATGACATTGAAAGTATCAAATTATTTCATGACCGATAAGTCATTTCCTATATAAAATATTGCTTAACTAAAGCTTTCATTTATGTGATTTTTTTAAAAATATCTGCTTGTCAAATATCTTGTTTGTGTATAAAATGTACATACATATCATTTCTATTCATACACATGTATCATTTATGTCGTTACGCAAAAGCATTTAATCACATTCTTGTCTATTTGGAATCTCACAAATATAGGATAAATTTGCATCCTGAATTTTGATCAACAGACAAGAGTCAAGGATGTCTTTGACATTAATAACATGGACTGTTTTAGTACATCTAACTTGAATGATTGGTGAGGTTTTTGCCAATGCAGGATGCACAAAGGAAAGGCTTTCTATAAATGCAATGTATGTTGTCGACTCATCTGATGTTATCTCCGAGAAAAATCTAACAAGTCCATATCTGTCAGCACCATGTGCATCTTCTCTGGTACATATTTTTAACAGCAGCATTATTTCGCTTAATCATTCCTAAATATTCAAGGCCATAAACAAAATATCCATTGATCTCTACACGCAAAAATGAATTCAGAGAATCCACTAAGGGACATAATCCTAAGAATTCTGACAGTGCATTATATTCTTCATTTTTCATTTTTTTTCTGAAAATTCCTCCTAACAAATACATGTTTTTATCAATTTTGAGTCCCCTCTTCACACAGTTTCTCGACTCCAAGATTTTATAGAGAGCTTCAATTTCTGATCCTTTTGGAACACAAGTTTGTTTGAGTTCTGGCAGATTCTGTATGAAGGAGACTCCTGTCAGAATTTGACTGTCAATGTTTTGAGTTCCACGTATCATTCTTAAAGCAAATCCATTTCTATCCTCAAATGAAAAACAACTATGGGTATAAAGGGGTCCCAGATCACGTACACTATCTGCTAAATGAGTCAATTGATGTATATTAAGAGTCATGTAACACTTATCATACAAAAGTCCAAATCTTTGAACAAATAAATGTAATGCTTGCTCAGCTTTGTTGACAGCATTTTCGGAGGAACCGCACTTTAATAATGTGTGTATAGAATTCACAAACAGGAGATAATGTTCAAAGTGTTCCTTTCCCAGAATACCAAAGAGAACTGGTGCACCAATAAAACAGAAGGAATGCTCGATATTCCGAGGCTTTCCAATACTTCAAGTCTTGTGAAATAGACCTAGGAAGACGTGTAATAAAAAGAGTAGGCTGTATCTTAATCAATCTTTCATCTGCTCTTCGTACATCCCTGCGATAACTAAATGCCTTGTTAGAATGTTGTTGTGAAAACCAGAGAGTCAAGAGAAGTTTTTGCACTCCTAACAAAACACCGTGCATATAGTCGATAGCTATTCCTTTCACCATGTCAAACTTTGGAACCAACAGCAGCCATGAAGGTCCTTTCACGCCATTTTTGTTCACTTTTTTATTTCCATTCTTCTGAAGTTCAACCGCTATCTTGCTATCATTTAAAACGCTTTCATTTGTTCTAGCAGGACCTTTTGGATCCACTGCTTGAAATGGAAATATATGTGTCTGACCCTTTCCAACTTCGGCTGTTTCTCCTCGTTGTAGACATTTCCAACAACTGTAAGCTCCATTATATTGTACAGAATTACACATTATACTTCTTGCAGGTAGATCCGTTGTTCCCGCCAAAAGAAAAGCCTTACAATGGGAGTCTCCCCTTTCTGGAGATGTACAAGGAAATCCATCATTTAAAGTTTTTAACATATTTGACCCCTGTGACCTTGAATATGGGTGAAGGTAATTTATTTGAACAAACTTTGTAGCCCTTTATCTCAGCATGCTACAGGCCGAATATCATCACCATGGGCATTTTGGTTATTGAGAAGAAGTT
>NW_018407749.1:664703-692842 GCF_002113885.1 Mizuhopecten yessoensis | reverse complement strand
ACAAACTTGGTAGCCCTTCACCCTAGCATGCTACTGACCAAATATCATCTCCCTGGGCAGTTTGGTTATGGAGAAGAAGTTGTTTAAAGTTTTTAACATATTTGACCCCTGTGACCTTGAAAATAGATGAAGGTCATGTATTTGAACAAACTTGGTAGCCCTTCATCCCAGTTTGCTTCTGGCCAAATATCGTCACCCTAGGCCTTTCGGTTATTAAGAAGAAGTCGTTTAAAGTAAAATATTGACGCCGGACGACGGACGGACGCCGGACGCCGCACCACGGCATAAGCTCACTTGGCACTTTGTGACTTTAAGATTTCTAGCAGATATAGGCAAAGCAGCAATTCTGATTTCCTCACAAAATTTTAGATACGCATCTAAATATGCTGTATATGTTCGACGCGTGGAAGGTGCCAATGCACTGTTCTTTAGGCGAGCTACTCTGTCATCCAGGGCCAATATCTGACGTCCCACCGCAATGCCTATTCAAAAGAAAAGACAAGGTTCTGATAGAAATGCTATTCAATCAGGAAGCACTGGTCCCTATGTCTGTACAGACAAAGTCAGAAAAGAACTCTGGATCATGCAAGCGGGACACACAATCTGCACATGTATTGTGCTTGCCGGGGATGTGTCTTGCGGTTAAGTAAAAATTAAATTGCACTGATAGCCAAAACAAATAACGCAAACATTGCATGATTCGGTTGTTACGCGAAGTGCATTTGTTGATGCAAGCGACAGTAACAGCATTGTCGGAGAAGATATAAACCCGCTTATTAGCCAACTGTGGGGCCCAATTCTGAACTGCTAGCGTGGCTGCTACCACCTCCTTTTCATTTATATGCAAAGGGGCTACATTAGGGTAATCCATCTTCCAGTTACAATAAAACCAGCTGTCACCCCAATGACCACCCGCCCCCTCATTGCATGCATCCGTGTACAATGCTGAAACAGGCATGCTCTCCAGCAGGAGAGATTTCCCATTGAACTGGGGCATGAAAGCCAACCACCACTTGATGTCAAGCAGAGTGTCCGCACTGAAGCGCAATTTGTGCGATTTATGCCGCAGGGTGTTCATCGCATTGATAAGTCTGCGAAGGAAAGCTCTCCCGCCATACACAACGGATGAAACCCAAATAAGTTTGCCAACCAAGGATTGCAGCTGCACCTTAGTTGCCCGCTTGCGGTGCCTAAATTTAGACAGCTCTTCCTTGACAACTCGCAATTTGTCATCAGGAAGCCGCAATTGCATTTGCATAGAACAAATTTCTATACCCAGAAACGTTAAGGTTGTAGTCGGGTCAACTACCTTCTGCCAATTGATTAAAAAGCCTAACTTTCTGAGAAGCGTCACCAACACATTAAGGGTCTGCAAACATCCCTTTCAATCTGAGCGACATATGAAGAAGTCGTCGATGTAGGCAACAACATTAGGAAAACCGCGCTTCGCCATCATGCGCACGAACGCTTGCGATAGTCTGAAAAATACCAGGAGCTAGTTTGGACCCAAAAGGTAACTTGGAATCATAGAAATATTTAATACCGTCCAGGAAATGCCACTGAATACCGGTGGCCTTCTGACTATTTTTGCTAATTTTTACCACCCGATATGCACTCTTCAGATCAACCTTCGCCATAAAACAATTTTTGGTGACCATATGAGCTGCTGTATCAACCGAACTAAATGTTTGTTTCTCCATTTCACCTGCATTATCATTTATTGAAAATCCTTCAGGTCGACTACAATCATGAATAATGCGGACGCCGCCGTCCGGTTTTGGAATAACACCTAATGGGCTAATAATGGCAGGTTTTACCGAAACTTCAATATAATTGCCTTCGTCAATTTCTTTACAAATTTGTATAGACGCCTTATCAAACAAAGGGCTGCTCGGCTGTGCAGACTTATGATTTTCTACGCAAATTGGAGTGAGGTTAGCCTTAGGATCAACAATATCAAAACCCTTATCTATACCATGAAGAAGAAATTCCTTATCAGGGTCGTCCACCAACTCCGCAGACCAAGCGGCAACGTTTAGCGATGATAACTGCTTTCCTACTGTAGGTTTTTTGCCTGGCTATGCCCAACAGCAGAGTGCTTCTCAGCACAGCCTGGGATTGCACAGGAGTGGTAATATTTGCAAATTTTCAATTGGCAGCCTGACCTACTATTGAACTTTTTGCATATCTCCTTTCCCTGGTTGTTAAAATTTGAAAAGGGGGTTCGGTTACCACCACCCGAGTGAGGTGCAGACGGCCCTGGCTTCTTACGCTGCTGTTGCTGAGACTGGGGTCTTAGTCTCAAGTATTCAATGGATAAGTGGCTAACTGATGTACCCCAACGAAAATTGTGGAGGTTTTGTAACCGCCGGTATTCCCTGTCATACAAATCATCGATGTGTATGACAGGTAGTCAAACATCTGACTCTCCGGTAGTACACCTTTCTTGACCAGTGTATGCAGTATTGCTAAGTTGGCCGTGGACCATTGGCTAAGAGTCACCGACTCTAATTTGGGTTTGGCGGGGGCAGCTCTACAAACAATTTGAAATTCCCCGCTGTCAGACACAACACTTTCCGACATATGGGCCCCCCCCAGCATTAACAAAATCCACAATATCTAGATGAAGGTTACTAGGACCCCCCGCGGTAAGGGACTTTAAAAAGACCTGCGGATCTTGCCATGAGAACCCACCTTGAATGTTTGGCCCCCTATCGTTTCATCACTGTGCCTGTGGTTCCTGCCCCTGCCGCAACTGATTAAGAATTGTTCGCACGAGCTCCTCATCTTCCTGCACCTCGTTTCCGGTCGTAACAATTTCCGGAATAACATGTCCGACATTGTCCTGTCCCGTTCCGCTCGCATCTGGGTGGGCATGCTCCTGACTTGCGTCCATGTTGCACCTCTCATCTTCAGTGAGAAAGGTTTTCCTCATCGCTTTCTCCAACAACTTAGTTTGGCCCAGATTCAGCTTTAATTTTTTAATCGATTCCGGGTCCAAACACGCTAGTGCCTCCATGGAAGTGAAACCGGCCGTTATGATGGCCTCCGCCGTCTCAGCACTCAATTTTTTGGCCGCTGACCACTTTTTAACTACCTCGATATCGTGGGAAAGATCATCCATATTGGTATCGTTCAAATACGAGTAAAATTTAGTGCGCACGCTGAACCCGCAAGCCACAAATCTGATGGTATGATCCCGGGTCACAAAAGATGCATCCCTCGCAAAACGCTGTACAGTCCAGACGAATCGTCATTACGGCGACATTTTTTGATGAACTGGTACAAATTATTTGAAACAAACGTTCAATTTCAATTTCGTCCACAATATACCGTTCCGGTATTAAGAGATAATCTCTTACGACTCTTTCGTGATCCATTCACAATCATTCATTGTTCAAAGTACTGAAAACATGTGGAAAAGTTTGTAAACATAAAACGCGGCCTTGCCCTTTCGCTACGTTATGCCTGAATGCCGCCACAATCCTTCAAACAAAGAAAGCATCAATGAAATATGATACCGGAGTGCAATTGGTGGGACGACACACAAACTCAACACCGATTGGCTGACACTTGGCTTTCTGCTGGGCCGTATATCGCCCCACAATGCACTACTCTGATATCACTTAACTTCCTTCCTGTCTGACAACGTAAACAAACATACAACGCAGCTCGTTCCCCACCAATCCACACTGGGTAATATCCTGGACATTACACACATTTATCGGTAAATTACATATAAACAATATGATCCTAACTGTGGATATATTATTCACATATTAAACATAATAGAAACATGCTGTGAAATATTAATAACGCATTAATAAATTAATGCTTACATTGTCAGGAAGTCGTCTCTGTAAGTGGTTTTTTTACTGATCTCTTTGAAACTTTGTCGGCTTTAAGATCCATATGTAGTTGTGTAGCTTTTTGATCTGACAATTTATGAAAGGGTTATTGGATGTTGATTATTTAAGTATTTGAATCTATCTATTCAAAACTTAGTATAGAGCCCCATGTTGATTCAAAAGTTTTTGAAAGAGTTGATACTCTTTGTTTATTTCAGTGTTTTAATCTTGTCCTGAGATTTTATTATGTTGTTTTAAATCAATCTCTTTGAAACTTAGAAGGATTTGTTACCATGACAGGGTTTCTGAAGCAGCTTTTTAATTCTTCTTGTTACATTTCTATATTTTATGCAAGAATCTAGACGTGAGTATATTGTTCCGTCCTGCGATACTCTTGTTTACATTGGTAAGCAGTTATTTCAATATTGCATTTTAGTAATTTCATTCTACACCATGAAATGGTAGGAATCCAAAAGAATATCATCTAGAGAGAAGTGTTTACATAGTTTGGTCGTTTTTCTTTGTTTGATATATATTTGAAGATTAATTCTTTGTAAGTTTTTTGTGTAAAGCATCCTGAGATCCTTAAGAAGTGATTTGACACCTGTAACAATGCAGTCATTTAAAAAAAAAAATCTTCAAATAATTTACTTTACTAAGTACTGGTTACTCGAACAGTGATACATACAAATTGCCACTACTGCCTGGTAGAATTTTGAATAGCAACTACGTATACCATGGGTATGTACATCTGATTCTCCTACTTGAATGCTTTGCTTAATATGCTTTACTTTCCTAGTATGTTTAATGTGAAATGCTGTGGCTTGAATAGTGAATATGAACCTAGCCTATATTTTTGTTCAAAGTGCAACTTGCGCAAAATATTTTGAAATACAATAAATTTTTAAACTTGTAAATCTATTATGGTTTGAGTTATTTTACATGAAGTCATTTTTCAGCTGCAATTGTCATGCACTGCATTATAATCATTTTTACCATGATTGCATGTAGATTTTCTTCATATATATATCTGTACGGATAATTTTGCAATCCATGACCAAATGGATTTACTGACTATACTATTAACAGATTTATTCTGGTATATACATTTTTGAAAAAACCCTAAGGATTTTTGAAAAACCCCTAAGGATTTTTGAAAAATCCGTATGGATTTTGAAAAATCCAGTACTGTTAATATCCATTTGGGTTTTATGAATCCATGTGGAATTTTAAAGTCTGCACGTCTTGGAGCAGGTCTTTGGCGGACCGATTTTCCAAATATGGAAATCCGTATGGGCTCATTTAAATATTACTTGCCAAATTCCTGCCACACTCCGTATGGATTGTCTTATATATATAATTGTTAAGATTATTGTACTGGACAGTATTCCGTATACGGGTTTTGAGTAAAAATTCCTGCTTCCATACGGCTGGACTATTTCGTACAGGACATTCCTTTTGGTCCATTGTCGTGATTGATTGAATTGGAATCGGATATAGGATATGATATACTTGCATTTTCTGAAGAAACCATTGAATGGTAATGTTATTCTTTTCAAAAGAGTATTGAACTGGAATAAGAGATTTCATTCTCTTGAATATTCCCGTGCCAAAGTAAGGAATAGCTACACAATAAAGTATACCTCCCAAGGACATGCAGGTATGACAGGTAATGTTTTCTTTGGAGCAGTGAAAACACGTAAAGCTCATGTGCAAACCAGGTGTGCTAAGACATAGCTCACCTCATGATCAGCCTCATTGATGCAGGGCCATATTGTAAATTAGACATGTCTAAATATGTATCCCTGGATAAATGAAAGATATTATTATTATTATTGAAAAATCGAAACTGTTGTTCTAACCGACTGAGCTACACTGTCAATTAGAAAGGTATGTTATACAGATATCTGTTAAGTAATCTGGTGATAATGATGATGATGATGATGATGATGATGATGATGATAATGATGATGATGATGATGATAATGATAATGATAATGATGCTGATGATGATGATGATGATGATGATAATGATGATGATGATGATGATAATGATGGGCCAAAGTCTGTGCATCATAGTAAATACATGTGTTTGTTCTTGGCTTGCCATTAAATCTTCTATCATTTTGGCCTCCACATCATGTTGTTTAAAGTTAATGAGTTTTTTGTTTTCTTCTTTAGAAGTTTAAATCTATGTCACTAAATTGTCGACAAGAGCACAATGAAAGAACGACTATACATATGCTAAAAATTTGAACAAAGAACGTAACTTGGGAAGGAAACCGCATGTTTGTATCAGGTAGAATACAAGCAAATAAGAAGTCATGGAATGAAAACCAAATGTAAGAAAATTCATGTGTTTGTGCATGCAGTCAACAATAACTTTCGTGAGAGCATTATTGAATTGAAATACTACGGGATATTTTTTCTGCTACACAATACCCTTAACTGGCAATAAAAGGGGCATAACTCAACAAAACTGCATGTACACTTCTGATGTTATGAGCTATATTGGTATGCAATATGTGTCCCAAGTATAGAGAAGATCCCAATTGCTAAAACAGATGCAGAATTATTTGGTCACTTTTGTGACCCCAAAAGAAGGGCACAAAAGCAAATCCCCAAATCTGCTAGGGGGTCCCCGCATTAGTCGCCTCGTACGATCATGCAGTGGGGAAACAGGAGGTGTTTTCATTTCATAATCCACGACCTCCAGGTGTCCCACACAAAGCAATTTACAGCATTATGTTAAAGGCCAAATACAATGACCCTTGCTCTCTAATATTTGACTTCTGTAACCTTAATAATGTGTAAAGGTCAATAACTGGAACAAGTTTGATAGACATCTAATTAAATATGCTAAAGACCAAATATCATTATCCTAGGCCTAAGCATAAGTAGGAACCATTGAAAACCTTCATATGAAATTTGAGAAAGATCCCTCAAGTACAGTACTATCTGTAACCGGCAAAACTCTAATTGGTTTTCCCATCAGTCTCAATTTTCTCTGAATTTTTCCAAGAAGTATGATGGTGGGCTAAAAAGTGTACAAGGCACGATACACAAGATCCCAAATCCCAATCTTGGTGCCAACCATTGTAAGATTTAGAAGTTTGCTTCTGTGAAGAAAGATATTCTTAAAAGTTTTGCACTTTTTTCCGCTTTAACCTTGAGGTCAAGGTCACAGACCTAGTCATCTGTTGGTGGTGTAAGTTTCATCAAGATACCTCCAAGGGTTAAACAATTACGGCCAAGACAAGGAATTATTAGAAGAACCAGTACTAAAACCATATGTCTCCTTCAATCGAGAAGGAGACATGATAATTAATGTGTAACAAGAGAGTTTTCCCATTTCTTGTAATTCTATTTTCTCTTAAATTAAGCTTGTTTAAAGCTTAAAATGAAATATACAAAACTGAGAACAAGAAGAACCTCTTAACACTCCGAAAAGAACTACAGTTGAACCTCGTTATCTCGAAGTCGAAGGGGTCGTGGGAAAACTTCTGAGTTATCTGAGATACCAATATCTTACTTTGAGGTATCCGAGTTTTTCAACTTTTCAGGGTTCAAACTATAAGAGTTTTATTAACTATGATAAAGAAGAGATTTGGCCGGGACCGGAGAAATACTTCGAGATAAACAGGGTCTTCGAGTTAAAAGAGTTTGAGATAAGGTCAGGTTCAACTGTATCTACTTGGTTTTCTTGATCAGTCACAAATTTGAACATGAATAACTAAAGGACCCAGAGGAATCTACAAATCAAATTTGTGAAAGGTCCATCACTTATACTTCAAAAACAATGTTAATAATCTTCCAACTTTAAAAATCTTACATATAAATATATATATAAAGCTGAGAGCTCTGTGAAGGGTGAAAGCAGCTTTATTTTTAGACAGGCGTTGGATCTTATTTTTTCTATACTTACCTATACTAGTTTCATGGATATTTAATCTTTTTCATTATATATATTTGATAATCTAAAATCTGTCCTAAACATCTTGAGAAATAGCATTAACAAATTTGACCTGTCAAAATGTAAATATGCCGGTCTGCCAGCCATCTTGTTTTTCGGTTCCTATCAGTTTCAAGGACCAAGGGAAACTACAAATTTGAGGGTGGTCCCTCAACTTATTTCGGAGAATTAGCATTAAAACTTTTAATGTAAAAATTCAAGATGGCCACCTGTCAACAGTTTTGTTTATTCCATCAGTCACAAGACAAAACATGCACAGTTAATGACCAAGGGGAACCTACATAACAAATCCGAGAAAGATCCATCCAGTACATTCTGAGAAATAGCGATAACATTCACTATCAAAATACAAGATGGCTGCAAATTAGCCATATTTTTTATCCGATCAGTCTGAAAAGTAAACATGCACAAAAAAGGGGAACCTATACATATCAAATTTGAGAAAGATCCCTCCATCACTTTCTGAGAAATAACTTTAACAAAATTACTATCAAATCCAAGATGGCCACCCAGGTTTTTTGCTAGGTGTTTATAGGGTCAGGTACAGGGACCGATTCTCAATTGAAAAATGACCCTGCATTTTCCCAATTTTCCCAATTTCAGTCTTTATTTTCCCAATTGGATTAAAAAGCATGTTTATTAACAAATTTCTAGTCATTATATGTGCAACATTCAAAGTAATATCGTCCATGAAGGAGCATCCAAAATACATTTTACTGTAAGAAACAGCCAGAGGAAAACTTTTTGCTAATCGCATTTAGTTTTTTCCCTCAAACTATCATATTTTCCCAAACATGTATGTGTAGAAACATTGATATTTCCCAATTTTTGCCAAATGCTGATGATATTTCCAAAATCCTGCTCAAGGGCCCTTTCCAAAAAAACCTGGCAAAACTCCTGTCACCTGTCAGCCATTTAGGTTATCCCATCAGTCTCAAAAGTCAGCATGTACAACTACATTGTACAGACCAAGGGGAACATGCATATCAATCCATCCAGTTCTTTCTGAGAACTAGCAATAACAAACCTTCACTGTACAAATCCAAGATAATTGCCTGTTGGCCATTTTATTTATCCGATCAGTGTCAAAATTCTATATGCATAGATAACCACCATGGGAACCTTCATGTAAAATATGAGAAAGATTCCATCAGGTAACTTCTGAGAAATAGTGCTAACAAACTTTTACTCAATGAATTCAAGATGGCGCCCATCGGCCATCGTGGTTTTCCTATCAGTATCAAAATCTGATATGCATAACTAGGGACCATGGGAAACATTCACGCACAATTTAATAAAGATCCCTTCACTACTTTTGCAGAAATGGGACTCACAATCTTTAACTGTAACAATTCAAGATGGTGTCTGTCGGCCATCTTGGTTATTTTTTGTCAGTCCTAAAATTTGATATGCATAACAAAGGACCATGTAGAACCTTCATGTGAAGTTTGAGAAATATACCTCTGGTACTTTCTGAGAAATAGCGCTAACAAGAATTGTTTAACTCATTCACCCCTGGAATTTCATAATGAACTATTCCAACCTTTGAATTGGAAGAGTCTAAATGTGTCTTCATGGGTGAATGAGTTAAGGATGGATGGAATGACGGACCAAATTGGACCCAGGGTGATTTGAAAAGCCCACCATTTGATGATGGTTGGCTAAAAAGTGTAAACAAGAATTATTCCAGGATGTTGGAAGGTTTCATGTAGCAAACTTTAAGATCTGTGTATGGTGGGATAAAACAGCAATATTTTCACAAAGCATGGCTACAGATCAGCAATATGACATGTCATCTCTGCATCTTCTTCAACACTTAGTAGTCATTTGAAAAGTCAAAATGTGAAACTAATAAAAAAACGTTGTTTTGTTTTATGCGGTTATGTCTATTATCTATATTGTGACAGATAAAAACATCTACAACAGAAAGTGTTTTTCTTCACACCCATTTTAGCATCAATGAATAAAAGAATGGAAATACTGATTAATCTGCATAGCAATATTGGTTCAGGACTTAAACTCAATTGGAATAGGGAATCCTGTATTTGATTTGTATTCATGATTAATGTTACTTTCTGCACACAAAGAATACCAGGGCTAGTTCAAATAATTTTCAAGTCCAAATTGAACAATATGGCCATGTTAATGCAATTCATATTTTTGAAAAAAAACTCAAGTAAGGCTGAAAAGCTGATATGTTTTTCTGTGTGAATTATACCTCGATGAAATGCAAAAATCACTAGACTATCATGACCCGTGTCGACAGCCGATCATCATTAAGGATTGCTTATTATACATCCTAAATATCGGCAAAGGTGAAAGGTCGAATTGTGGTGACAGGGACCTCGTTTTAGGATGGGACATATACTGCCTTCCCATGATGTACATATATAAAAGTTTGATGCCCATCCATATATATCCTCCGGAAACCATAATCAGCACAGACAAATACACACCTGTACGGATGGTCACACAAAGTAAATACTATATACCCCTAACTGATGTCAAAGCAGGGCTATAAATATCAATAGATATATTTCAACACTCTTTATCATGACAGTGGACATGTCAATAGTATGCACCAATAGATGAATATAACATTTGGTGATCCTTCCATGATTCAGTGGACAATTCAAACACCCAAAAACAGAAACTTTCACATATGATGTGGAAGTCAGACTGATGAAGATTTTATGGCGAGCCAGGTTAACATATAATATGGCAAACAAACTTAATATTTCAGGATCCCCATACCACTGCCAAAAACTGTAACTATACACAGGGCATTGTTTTTTCTGGTATGACTATATTTTTGATAAATCATTTTTAGAAAGAAAACCATATCTTGGGGACTTGCATGAAAAAGTACTGGAGATTAACAATAATCAAGTGTTCTAATCGCAAAAATTTAATCTCGCATAAATAAACCATTACACTGGTAAATGAAATAAAATTAAGCTATCTCAAATTAAAATAATAATTACAATAATAATTTATTTTTAGAGGGTGCAACTCATTCAGCAAACAATAAAGGCTAATCTCCCACGAGGCCATCTTCAAAAAGGTAAACAAACAGATGAACATACAACGTATAACAACAAATAATCAATAATCAACATGCACTCAACAATATTACATAAATATATGAAGATATTTAGACAGATACTTGTTTACAATATTCGTGACATTTTACTTTGAACTCCTATATATTGCTGACAGTATTCAAATTCCAATAGGAAGTTGATTCCATATTTCAGGCCCAGAAAAACTGAAAAGTTTGTTTCAGAGTATTTATTCTGGGTATTGGGAACTGAAAATTGTGGTATGCAGCTGATCTTGAAGCTTGAGTAAATTGAGATATCTTTAAATGCGATACAGATATCTTGAATCTAATCGATTTCTGACATTATGGATATATCTGTAAATCAACTCAAGTGAACAGAATGGTTAGCTTACATAAGCCCCCCTAATTCAATGCTGCAGTTTTTGGTGTCACACAGTTATATATTATAAATTGTTCTATTGCTTGAAGTTTCAGCATTTGATGGGTAAAATATATAACATAAGGGGGGGGGGGGGGGGGGGGGGGGCTGTTGTGCGTCTGGTTGATGTAAATTATCGTACAATTTGATATTGATTTAGAAAAAGTTAGGACTTACAATAATTCCCAATAAGGAAATGCTGATGATCTGACAGATCTTAAATGTCAACTTTAATTGCGATAAATGAATACAATTTATTACCTGGTACATTTGTAACTTATATATCAAAAGTATCGCTTGTGAACCTTCCATTCCACCACTTACTTGTAACAATCAGCACATGTATGGTAGGAAGCGGTTTTGGGTTACACGTTTTTATTTGATTGTTGCACTGAATGATCTGTACGTAACAAATCTACAAAGGAATTGAAAAACATCTCCTACAAGTTTGAAGCCCATTTATTACCAGTGACCAAGATATGCTGAGGAAACTTATCAAAAGGTTAAAGGTCAAAGAGAGGTCACAGTGACCTATTTTTGTGACCATCTTTCCATTATATGTCCCTATACAAAACGTTTGATGCCCATTCAAGAAACAGCAGATATATGCTCTGGAAACCATTATTTTGTATTTGGGGTCAAAGTCAAGTTGAGGTAGCAGTGACCTGGTTTTAGAATGCAGTACACTGCCTTCCCATGATGTGCCTATCTACATCCGGAACCATTATTTTAGTACTTTAGGTCAAGGAGAGAGGTCAAATTGGGATCACACTGACCTCATTTAAGGGTACAACACATCCTCTCCCCACCTTTTGACCTTTTCATGAAACAGTGGCTGAGATAAAGTGTTCCCGAAACTATTGCTTAAAGAGGTGCAGATACTGCACACTGCCTTCCTATGATGTACCTTTGTACAAAGTTTGATGACTTTCATCAAACAGCGACTGAAAGATGCTCCTAAAAAGATGGTTTTAGAATTAAGTCTAGGTCAAAGGTCAGAATGAGTTCACAGTGACCTGGGTTTAGGATGCATCACAC
Organism: Mizuhopecten yessoensis; assembly: GCF_002113885.1. Classification (NCBI taxonomy): domain Eukaryota; kingdom Metazoa; phylum Mollusca; class Bivalvia; order Pectinida; family Pectinidae; genus Mizuhopecten; species Mizuhopecten yessoensis. The sequence goes on along the minus strand of NW_018407749.1, from coordinate 680,501 downwards.
TGCCTCCCCATGATAAAGTTTTGTACAATGTTCAATGTCCTTTCAATAGACAGCAGCTGAAATATGTCCGGAAGCCATTATTTAGGCAATTAAGCTCAAGTCAAAAATTAAATTCAGGTCACAGTGACCTGGTTTTAGGATGCAACACACTGCTTCCCATAATCATGCAGAATCAAGAAACCATTATTTTTGAAATTATGGTCAAATTCAAAAGTCAAATTGAGGTAGTATACATTGCAATGTAAGTATTAAAACAAATAAAGAAAATCTTTCTCAAATGGACTTGCAATTGAGAAATTAATGTTGGTATGATAAATGACCTAATATTAACCGATATTTCTTTGGCTTATCTATGTTACTGTTGATTTATATGCAGAATGTGAAGGTGGTATGATTAATATTATTGTTGATTTGTATGCAGAATGTGAAGGTGGTATGATTAACATTATTGTTGATTGATTTATACTTTTAATACTCTCCATTACCTTTGTTATTTCCATATCACCTGTGTTATCTCTTTATTACATGTATACACTTTTTAGTCTACCTTGGATACTCTCTATTTTACCTATATACACTTTTTAAAAGAGATGCATGAAGACAATTTTATGACTTGTTCTCTGTCCAGGCCTCCAACTCACAACCTCTGGCACCAAATCTCCTGTCTGAGAAATGAGCACCTTTTATTGCTTCACCCCTCAACCTTCTCTAAAAGGATTTGGGTGTTGAAGTGGTCAATGGCTCAATACTCTCAACATGGTATTAGTGAACAATTCTCAATCTCCTCTTCAGAGGTTTTTCTATAGACTTCTAGATTTTTAGGTTTCCAAGGTAAGGACTTTATCCCCCACGGTCTGTTTTTAGTACCAGTGACCTTGACAGTAGAATTTTGTAAACCTCAAATTTGCATCTACATCTTACAGTGAATCACCATGGTAAATTTCAGAAAGATTGGTGGCAACAAAAATGTGGACAGACAGACAGCTATAGATGGACACCATGATTCCTACAGGGCACCAGCATATCTGATGCGGGGCCCTAATAATGTACTGCTGTAAGGTACCTGCAGTAAGTTTACTCTCCAAACTACTTGTACCTTAACTGTATAGTACATATATACTACTTGTACATTCTTTGTAGACAGAAAATGATGTACCAGTATCATAACCTGTCTCCAGAGGTGTGTAACTCAGAAGACAGGTGATGATAATGGTATCTCTGCAGACAGGTAATGATACATGTATTGCTATAGACAGGTAATAATGCATTCATTGCTATAGACAGGTAGTGTTAATGGTATCTATGTAGACAAGTAATGACACATATTGCTGTAGACAGGTTATGATGATATATATGTTACAGACTTATAATAGTTCTTCAACATTATAAGGTGTACAATTCCACATTTCGACACATCTAGTCAGGTAATACAGGTATCTCAATAGATAGGTAATGATACATTTATTGCTATAGACAGGTAATGATATATATATTGATATAGACAGGAAAGGATAATGGTATCCCTGTAGACAGGTAATAATACATTTATTGCTATAGATAGGTAATGTTGATGGTATCTATGTAGACAGGTATGACATATATTGCTATAGACAGGTAGTGTTAATGGTATCTCTGGAGACAGGTAATGACACATATTGCTGTAGACAGGTTATGATATAGACAGGTAACGATTCTGGTATCACTATAGACAGGTATTGACACATATATATCTCTACAGACAGGTAATGATGATACATACATTATAGACTGACTCTGCTACATTATCAGGTGTACAATTCCACATTTCGACACATCTAGTCAGGTAATCCAGGTATCTCAATAGATAGGTAATGATACATTGATTGCTATAGACAGGTAATGATACATGTATTGCTATAGACAGGTAATGATACATGTATTGCTATAGATAGGGAATGTTAGTGGAATCTCTGTAGACAGGTAATGACATATATTGCTATAGACAGGTAGTGTTAATGGTATCTCTGTAGACAGGTAATAATACACTTACTGCTATAGATAGGTAATGTTAATGGTATCTATGTAGACAGGTAATGACATATATTGCTATAGACAGGTAATGATATAGACAGGTAACGATACTGGTATCACTATAGACAGGTATTGACACATATATATCTCTACAGACAGGTAATGATGATACATACATTATAGACTGATTCTGCTACATTATCAGGTGTACAATTCCACATTTAGAGTACTAGCCAGTAGAGAATTTGAAACATCCTACAAGCCCTACCTATAAGAAATATGAACAGTTTTCACTATTCCTTAAGTAACATCAATACTTTGCCAATGGTAAAGCCAACTTAACATATATACTAACATTACATCATATATCTTTTACAACATTTAAAGGATATCTCATCTATTTTTATATTTCATATTTATAATATGTACATCTTGAAAAAGGAGCGGGCTGCTCCAAAAATTTGACTATTTAGTCCACACTATAGACATAATGAAGTGTTCTTGATAGATTATATATATACACCAAGTGTACAGATATATCTCATGTAACTAAACTCACTTATTCAAGGTATTGTATACTGAACGAGATACTGTCACGTATTTAAGACAAGTAACTGATTTCTTAGCCCAGAATCTTTTGAATCACATCTTTCAGGAATTGGCATAATATCATAGAGGAATAGGCTACTTGATTATGTGAGAATCTAGCTGCTATATCTTTGCTTTGCCCCTGTTATGGCCGCCCAATGACCACAGTGGTGGTTAAGGTGGTGGGGGGAGTGTCAAGGCAGTCAGTGTTATCACCTCAATATTGAGGGTTCTCCTTGTTAGGAGGGACTTTTAGTGCATACATGCATAGGGCAAATGATCCATATTGTAGCTTAGCTCATGTCTATACCAATCACGTGGAAACAGATTCTAGGTAGGGCGACTTCATTTTCAAAATCTTGTTCAAATCTCATTTCCAGGTAAGATATCTTGCTTCATATATGCCAATATATGTATAAAAAGTTGGAGAAGAGAAGAGATTTGGAAAAAAAGATTTCCAGAGGGAGACTGAGTGAGGAAAGAAGCTGAACTTATAATAATCTGTTTTTGTCAGAAAGAGTTGGTATTAGTGTTGGTTGGCTGAGAGTGTGTCTTGATGCTTGAAATAATTGTCAGGATTAATTGCTATGCAGTTTTTCTGATTAAACATGGTCACCCTTTATGCTTTGTTTTGCCTGCATTCAAAAGTTGCTGATGTTGTGAGACCTATTGGTGGTATATCATGTCGCTCTTCCCTGCCCTTTATTAATGCTTCTTTTTTGAGTTCTTTTATATCGCGATCATACGATGGAACAGTATTCCAAGTTTGATATTACCATAGCTAATTTACCTGCTATTGCTTTTGTGTCCTGACTATTAATTTTGAGGTTCCTTCTTAAGCATCTTGTTAGCTTTGGATAAAACTTCTTGAATGTGTTTGTCCCAGCTCATGTTACGAGAGAGTTACACCTAGGTATTTAGAGAATAGAACATTTTACAGGTGTATGGTCATTATAAGATTGTAGAAGTAGTCTGGATTGGGATTCTTGATCAGGATACTGAAAGAGTTGTATTGACTAGGGTGAAATTGCATACCCGTGTTTTTTCACATTTGGTCAGAGAGTGGATATGGTTTTGTAGTTTGTGAGTATTCTTAGAAGAAAATATATGCATATAATGAATGCAGTAATCAGTAAAGAATTTTTGAGCTAACAGGAGATGGAAGATTGTTTGTCAAGGATCAGATCGTTGTGAGTACGGGAGCTCCGAAAGGATTCAATTCACTTCTTGTGTTTGTTACTTTGCGCACCATAACTGTCTTTAGTTTCTTGAGCAACTGCTTATGGGAGACCTTATTAAAAGCCATCGAAATTTGAGAATAATTAGATGATTTTTCATGCTTTTATGCATGTTTTCAGGCAACACTTTAGACAGGGTAAGAAATATATGCTCCAGGAAAACAGGCCTTAGTTGTCTGAGGTGTATTTATCCCCCTTTTTAAAGACTGGCACAGCATTTGCAGACTTCCATTAGTTTGGAACCACCAAAAAAAAAGAGATTTTGTGAAGAATTTTAGAAGTTTCTCTACCCCAGCAGTTGTATTATGATTGTATGGGAGGCATATATGTGGGATGTTATTTGGTAAGGGTGGAATAGGCTCAGAATCACCCTCTGTTGTGCACATGTACACAAAATAATATTGGTAGTTCAGAATTTCAGCCTCATGCGTTGAGTCTGATGAAATTACCCTCAGAATCAGTTGGCCTACCCTGGTGCTGTCTTTTCTAACACCTTTTATATAGTTCCATATATTCTACCCCAATGTTTTGTAGGATGTTCAACATATATCTTCTGATGTTGTCTACTAAAGACCAGTAGGATTTCGTTTTTGGCTTGATGTTTCTGGCTATCAATATTGGTGGGTATAGAAGCATTTATAGTTTCCAGAACTCTTTCTTTAAAAATGTCTCAGATTTCATTCATAGACAAGTCATTTGATCCCAACCATGTGCTTAAAACCGTTTTGGTAAACTCATTAGTTTTCTAATAGACATAAACTTTTCTGGATGGAACTCTGATCGAAATCCACATCTATTCAGACAAGACAATTCTTGTTGTATAAAACCCTGCCAATACACTGATCCAGCTCAGCTGGGTATCAGTTTCCTTGAGTTGATTATACAGGTCTGAAATGCTCGTTATGGAGAGTTTGACCCATAGAAATTCACAGCAATTTCAACTTTGAGTTCTCCTGAGTGCTAATTATATAATATATAAGAACTCAGAAGTTTTTTCAGAAACTTGTATGAATAACCCCATCCATGGGCCTCAATAACCCTATCTTACCAATAAATGATGAAAATCCCTCCAGAAAGATCTCAGATGATCTTATATCAGGGTACAACAATGTTTCATTGCCAATCAACTCCCCAGTCGATTCAACAGTATATCAGGTTTGGTAGATTTTATAAGATTTCAATGTCATGCAGTCGGCTTGTTTTTGATAGATTGACAATTGATTATAATAACTCGCTAAGGTTACTGTTCATTATGAAACAGAAATTGTCACTTAAAATTACACCACCTTATTAGTATGGCAATTAAATAAATGATATTTGCCAACCACCTTTCACCTCTTAGGTGCATACAAATTCTTTGCTAAGAGCAGGTACATTGACCAGTAAGAGAGGGTGCAGTTAACAGGCGTTTGGGCCATGGCAGTGACCCCTCCCTTATATACTTAGCTTGTCCATTTATTTTTTTAACATATTTTTTGGAAAAATATCATTATGGGTGACATTTGCAGTTGGTGCAATAATGAGTATTCATATATATCATATTAATACTGATGCTTCAGTATGTTTACTTTATACACACAAATAATGATTTAGGATCATCCCTGTCCCACTGCACTGCCTTTTTTCCTATATAAATTAACCTCCCCTTAAATTGGACATTTCCATTGTCCATGTAGCTCGATTGGTTTCGGCTATGGTATAGCAATCTGAAGTCCTGGGTTTGAATCCTAGTCTGGTCCCGCTGAAAATTTTACACTCGGAACACTTTCATCGATTATATTTTGCTTATTTCATCTCCATTTTGTTTTCATACATGTCCCGCAAGGTCTTCATTTGTGTTCAAAAAAGCTACATAGTGGTACAGGGATCCTTAAGTTATTCTAAACAAAATGGTAGACATTTGTAAGGCTTTGTAGATCAATCTAACATGTTGTATCTAACATGAATGACAACAGGATACCTCAGCCTATTCTTGCTTAATTATGTCAAAAATGTATGCGACATAAAAAAAAACCAGTAAATGTGCTGGGAAGTTTGTAGATTGTTCAGGAGAGTTGATGACAATGAGAGTCAAAATGTGATGTAGAGCTCTTCAACAGTAACAGTTCACATAGAATGAACCTTAAGAAGCCCAATATGATGTACCTGTATACAAACTTCAATGGCCATTTAAGAAACACATGCATTTAACGTGCTGTACAGAGAAAATGTACAAATTGACGTTATATGTATCTTACCAGGTGATTCTGTGCTCGAAATTTGGAAGGTGAATAACGCCACATGTGACATACATAACGTGGTTAGTTTTACAGGTGGAATATTAAGTCTTCTCACGCTGGGCGACTCAGCGTTGGGGTTTCACAACACACGTAGCCTGTATGAAATGTAAATACAGTTCGTCCGTCTTTGATTAGTAAGTCAGGAGTGCAAAAGGCCCCAAAGGTTCCCTCCCAAGAAAAACAAATAGGCGAATCACCTGTGCCTCAAGGCTTTACCCTACCATGTATTATATGTAGAAAAGATATTTTTTAAGTGATAATTGTATCAAGAAAGAGCTAACAAGACTGACTTTTAGACGTGCAGAAAAACCCAGTTAACCTGCTAGAAAGTTTGTAGTTTGTTCTGTCAAACCGGAATACAATGACCGGACGAGATATCAGGATTTACAGTTTTTCTATGTATTCAGAAATCATTCACACATTTATACACTCAAAAATAATCTGCAGGGTTTAATAAAACTGTGATAAAGAAAAATCTTGTTTTTAACAAAACAACTTGGAATTGTTTTCCCCCCATGATATCTCCAGAATTGTTTCAGTTCTTATTTGTATAGCATCAGTACCAACATTTATAATAAATCATATTTTGTTACACCCGTTTTTAGATTAAATAGCCACTGTGTTCAAAATCCAGAGGGTTGCCCAAAGTACTTTGATATAAAAAATATATTAGGGTGAGGATACAACCATGTTTAAAAGTGTTAAGGGTAATGTTAAATCAATTGTTTTTTAATTCATTTTTTAAACTTTACATTATGCAGTCATTATTACTAATATGCTCAACAAAGTGAGATTTTAGTAGTGAACACTTCCTTCTTGGTAAAAAATGCTGCAAAATTTTTACATGCACTCTTCCCCTCATTTAAGAAATGAATGAGGAAGATCTCCTTCATAAGAGGTTTGGAGGTTGACTCCTATGCTGAAGTGTTGGTGACGATAAAATTCAAAATTTGATGTGGAGCTCTTTAACTTTGACTATTCACGCAGCCAGCAACCAGAAGTTCCATACATCTCATATAGTACAAGAGATATCTTATAATAATTATATACAAAATTAAAACACCTCATTTTACTTCTGTATGTTTTTTTGAAATACAGGATCAATACTGCTCCTTGAATATATGTTAAGTTGGCATTCGATGTTGGCGTTGACTTTGGACTAGTGGAATTGTACACCCCTACACGTACAGGTCATCTGAAGCCTATGATATACCTTAAAAATAAATACAAAGTATCTACGAGGATGTCTACAGGCAATATTCAGAGAATGTCTTAAGGTGATATACAGTGTATATCTACAGGTGATATACAGAGAATGTCTACAGGTAATATACAGAGTATGTCTACAGGTGATATACAGTATATATCTACAGGTGATATACAGTGTATATCTACAGGCAATATACAGTGTATATCTACAGGTGATATACAGTGTATATCTACAGGTGATATACAGTGTATATCTACAGGTGATATACAGTGTATATCTTCCGGTGATATACAGAGAATGTCTACAGGCAATATACAGTGTATAACTACAGGTGATATACAGTGTATATATACAGGTAATATACAGAGAATGTCTACAGGCATTATACAGAGAATATCTACAGGTAATATACAGTGTATATCTACAGGTGATATACATGGATGTCTACAGGTGATATACAGAGTTATAAATAGGTAATATACAGAGTATGTCTACAGGCAATATACAGAGTATATGTCTACAGGTGATATACAGAGTATATCTACAGGTAATATACCGATTAAATAGACGACGATGTCTACAGGTGATATACAGGAGTTCAAAATTCAATATGGTCAGAATATAGCACCTACACTGGCAAGTGGTATAGCTCATACATATAATGTATTGGCTATATAATGCTTGTAGACACTATATCCATCAGCATGGAAGCTCATAGGTGCCAGGGTATGAAAATATATTTGGCTGTCTAGTAGATATTTGGTGACTGTCCCATATATATCTGGTGGCTGTCCCATATATATCTGGTGGCTGTCACAGATATGTTCATGTATCTGGTGCCTGTCATATATGTATCTGGTGGCCTGTCACGTATGTATCTAGTGGCCTGTCACGTATGTATCTGGTGGCCTGTCACGTATGTATCTAGTGGCCTGTCACCTATGTATCTGGTGGCCGTCACAAATGTATCTGGTTGCCGTCACAAATGTATCTGGTTGCCGTCACATGTATCTGGTGGCCGTCACATATGTACTTGGTGGCGGTCTTATATTATCTGGTAGCCGTCATATATATATCTGGTGGCCGTCACATGTATCTGGTGGCCATCACGTATATATCTGGTGGCCGTCACATGTATCTGGTGGTCATCAATATATGTATCTGGTGACCGTCACATATGTATCTGGTTGCCGTCACAAATGTATCTGGTTGCCATCACATGTATCTGGTGGCCATCACATATGTACTTGGTGGCTGTCTTATATTATCTGGTAGCCGTCATATATGTATCTGGTGGCCGTCACATATGTAATGCAATGTAATTTTTCTGGCAGCCTTCATATCCTCATACCTTGGCACAAATGGGCTTCCCTACCTTCCCCATCATTGTATATGAGTTATATTTATGCTGTTAGAATGTATTTGTTTGTTTAAATATACAGTACACGAGTAATGTAAGGAACGTATGCATTGTATGTAAATAACGTGTAATGAATCATGTGACTGTGACACATGGCTAAGTCCATTTATGGTGTATGTTTTATCTTCATGTGTTGTAATGTTTACATTGCAAGATATACTACCTGATGAAGGTACTGATACAAAGCGTATAAAGACCAACATTTAACTCAAAACATGGGATTCCTGGATACCCCTACTCCCAGCATAGTCTACAAAGTTTGAAGCTCACTCATAAACAGTGGCCAAGATATGCTGGAGAAATCTGTACAGCACAGTATTTTAGGACTTGTGGTCAAAGTCAAAGGTCAAAGTGAGGTTACAGTGACCTTATTTTAGAATGCAACATCACACCACATTCCCATGATGTACCTTTGTATAAAGTTTGATGCCTGTTCATGAAACAGCAGCCGAGATAAGTTCCAGCAATTTAGGTCAAGGTAAAAAGTCAGTCAGTGTGGTCACAGTAACCTGGTTTTAGCATAATAATGCCTTCCCATGATGTACCTTTGTACAAAGTTTGATGGACTTTCATGAAACAGGAGCCGAGATATACTCCGGAAAACAATTAATTTAGCACTTTTTGTAAAGGTCAAATTGAGGTCACAGTGACCTGTATTTAGGATGCAACACTCCACCTTCACATGATGTACCTACATGTACACTGTTTTCACAAAGTCTGATGGTAATTCATGACACAACAAACGAGATGTGCTATGGACAATGTGAATACTTTATACCCTAGACTTCGTCAAAGCTGTGATAGTAACAAAATGAAAACTTTTTCGTTCTCATGTTAATGTCAATTTGGGACAGAAACTTCTTTTCTTTAAAATTTCTCTTCACTGCTAAGTCTAACATACCATTAATAATAAAACTATCATGGTCACATACTTCCATGAATATTTTTTTTTTTCATCATTGAGAAAGGAAATATTGTACAATTCCTTTGTAGATGTCTTGCATACAGATCATTTAGCACAACAATCAAATAAAAACTCTTAATCCAAAACTACTTCATACCATACATGTATTGATTGTGTCAACAAGTAACAGGTAAAAAGTAGAATGTGAGGTTCACAATAATGTGATATAACTAGAGCATTGACGGGTCAGGAAGGGCGTGGCCATGTGCCTGATCGTACCTCGCGATCCCAAAATAGTCTATTTTTAGTAGGAGTAACATAACCTATTGCACATCAACACATACAGTGTATCACAATGTAAAATTTCAAAAAGATTAGACTTTTGGATTCCAAGATAAGGACTGCACTACCCATGTCTTCATTCTTTGACAGATTTTGGTCAAATCGGGACGTGACGGGACGGGTTTGGGACGTGACGCGACAGGACGGACATGGGCAACACTATATGCCGCTACATTTTATGGTGGGGCCATAATAACAAACAAATAATCAACACATATATTTACAATCACTACCTGGTAAGTGTAATTTAATGTGTATTAACTATGATTCATTTACATAAACTTACAAAAATCAAATGTTCAAATTGACCTTCAAGATCATCATCTCCATTACAACTAATTATATTTCTATTACATCAAAGATATCTGTATTAATTTTAAAGGTATCTTATATTTGAATGAGAAATATCTCTTTCATTCTCAGATATCACCCATAATTTTGCAACCCGACCCTCTTTTGGTTTTAAATAAATTTTAGTTTGTTTGCCATATTAATGGTAATTTTGCTTGCCACAAAATCTTCTATCATTCTGGCCTCTACATCATTTTAAGTTGATGTCTTTATTTAAAGCCTAAATCCACGTCATTTATCAACAACATTGCACCATGAGCAGAACTATCATACGTAATTTGGGAGGCAAATGCATGTTTTTCCAAGTAGAAACATGCACATACATGTATGTACAGAAATTGATAGAATACCAAATGTTAGGAAATTCATATATTTGTGCATGCAATCAACAAGTCGTGAGAGCCTTGTTGAATGTTTCAGGAATATTTTCTCTGCGGCTTATCTTTTTCCTAATCATTAGATTGACACATAAATTCAGTAACATTGAAAACTGAGAGGTAATCAAGTTGTACTTACCAGATAACATCACGCATGTCAAACGATGCATGGTTCACTCAAAATATCATGCCAAACGATGCATGGTTCAATCAAAATACCAATAGCAGGTACACGGTGTGTTGATTAAATCAGTGAAGTTTCATGAAATTCTGCTAAAAACTGTAGGAGGACTTGTGCAGACTAAATGCATAACCCAAATCCATGAATTTGGATAGATTTTAAACATTAACCTCAATGACCCCCCACCCCTTTGCCCTCTTAAAGCAACCCTCCATTTATACAAAATTGAGTCCTCTTTGCCCAAGAATACTATACACAAATTTTGGTTAAAATCCCTCAAATCGTACTTAAGGTGAAGGAATTTCATCATTTATTAATTTGCCAATCATACTTGTGCCACATACAAAATCTGATAAAATTCAGTTGAGAACTATGAAATAGGTTGTACTCAAACCAAGTGAACAATGTCATAATAACTCAATTGACACAGGATTCCACATAATATATATAAATATATTGGGACAAGTTGAGCTGAAAGTTTTCATGGACAGTTGACCAAATTAAACATGATAGCATTACTATGCTCTGCTTCATGAACGTGTCTTCGCTAGCTCCATTTATGGAATATGTAATATTGCTATGCAGATAAATCATTATTTCCTTTTGTTTCTTTATTGATGCTAAAATGGATGTGAAGAATAACATTTCTCCATTGTAGATGTTTTAATCTGTCACAATATACATAGATTATATCCACCATTGCAAGAAACAAAACATTAATTCTGTTTCAATAAGTTTTACGTTTCCGCTTTTTTATAAATTGACAACAAATAACAATTTGATGACGCCGGATGACAGATGGACAACGGACGCCGCACCATGGCATAAGCTCACTAGGCCCTTCGGGCAGGTGAGCTAAAAACTCTGTCACGAAAAAATTATTATACATCACTGATGATGTACACATGCACAGACAGACAACGAAAATACTATATTACCCCCAGAGAGTATAAATATCAATAGGTATATATTTTCGCAAAACACTCTTTCTTATGACAGTCAACATGTCAAATGCAAGCACCAACAGATGAATGTAACATTTGGTAAATCATTCAATGATAGAGTAGATGATTAAAAAACACAAAAACATAGAAAAACAGCCTTCACTCAAACTTCATTTTAAGATATATCCCTTGGTCCTTATTTTTCATGTACAATTTTTAGACTGATCAAGAAATGCCAGATAGACGTTTTTGTATCTTTAATTCTCCGATATAGACCTTTCTCAAATTTCATATATTCAGAGGTTCTTCCTATTTCCTAGTTTTTCATACTTTATTTCGAGCTTCCATCATCAGGAGAAAATATTACTACAAGAAATCAGAAACACTCTTTTCACGCATGAATTATTATACATCACTGATGATGTACACATGCATGGACAGACACTGAAAATACTATATACCCCCAGAGGTCAAAGCGGGAGTATAAATATAAAGAGGTATATTTCGCAAAACAGTCTTTTTTATGACAGTCAACATGTCAAATGCAAGCACCAACAGATGAATGTAACATTTGGTAAATCATTCAATGATCATTTGGTAGATCATTCAATGATCATTTGGTAGATCATTCAATGATCATTTGGTAGATCATTCAATGATTGAGTGGATGATTCAAAAACACAAAAACATAGAAATGTTTTACGACATCATATGGAGGTCAGAATGCACACATGTTTGGTCATTGAACGAATACAAATGTTAGAAAATTCAGGTGTTTGTGCATCCATTCAATGACATCACTGTCATGAGAGCGTCGTTGAATTTTACTTATATTTTCTCTGCGGCTCATCTATAGGAATATTTTCACTCACAAACTACACTCGATAAGAAATCTTTATGGCAAGGTAAAAATATCTATATTGCAAAGTACTAACAACTGCTGCCAAAATTTACAGTTTGTAGGTTCCCTTGATCCATAGTTTTGCATAATTAATTTGACTGATGGAATCAAGCAAGATGGCCACCAGGCAGCCATCTTGGATTTTGATAGTTGATTGGTGTGATTACAATATTTCTCAAGAATTAATAAACAGCCTGCACTGTACAACTTTGAGACTGATCAAGAAATGCCAGACAGATGTTTTGTATCTTGATTTCTCAGATACAGCCCTTTCTCAAATTTCATATATTTAGAGGTTCTTCGTATTTCCTAGTTTTTCATACTTTATTTTGAGCTTGCATCATCAGGAGAAAATGTTGCTACAAGAAATCAGAAAAACTCTCTTTTCACGCATGAATTATTATACATCACTGATGATGTACACATGCAGACAGACACTGAAAATACTATATATTCGTTACCCCCTGAGGTCAAAGCGGCAGTATAAATATAAATAGGCGTGTTTCGCAAAACACTCTTTCTTATGACAGCCAACATGTCAAATGCAAGCACCAACAGATGAATATATAACTTCAGGTAGATCATTCAATAATTGAGTGGATGATTCAACAAGAGGCCCGCCCATGGGCCTAAACGGTCATCTGACTACAAAGACTGAGCAGGGAGAATGGTAACTTTTCAACTTTCGATGAAATATTCTAAGAATTTGTTTTCCATGATGGTAGTTTTGGTCAGCAGTGGGTAACGATTTGTCAGTTAAGCTATCAGAAAGCATTTAAACCTAAATCTGAATAGATTTCTCCTTTAAAGGCCCCGCCCGCTGTCAACGGTGGTTAAACCTGCCTCATTTATATAAGAAATGATTGTTTCTAAATGATGTTTCATATTAAAATTGTTATAATCTACTTTTGGCATTAACAAGTAGTGTTTAAAAGCAGGATTTTAGGTAATTTCCTTTCTTGGGGCACTGCGCTCTCCATCCCCCAGGGGGTCGGACAAACCTCATTTATTCAAGAAACGATTGCAAAACGCCAGGAATTATATTCCACTTCCATAGAATTTTGCGATGTTGAGCCTCTAAAGATCTTGCGTCATGCCACCACCAGATGGCTGTCACTGCAGAAAACAGTTTCTCGAAGCCTCCACCACTGACCAGCCCTCACCAGTTACTTCTCTAGCCACGAGGATCGTACTTCAAAGGTGGAGAAGCTTACAAACCTCCTTGTTGATCCAGAAGTAAAACTGTACTTCATGTTCCTTGATTTCATCCTTGCACCCCTGAATGAATTCAACACACCATTCCAGGTGAGCAGGATAATTAAATGATTGTTTCATCTTTTAATCATTACTTGTTCTAGAAGTTGGTAAATGGTAAACAAATGGTAACCAAAAGTATTGCGAGTCTGGTTTGCATTCTCTTATTGAAACAGTTCAAATATTTACTCATTTGTGTCATATTATAATTCAGGCTGATGCTTAAAAAATTGGGACTTCTGCAGCAGCAGACCACAAGATTATTCAGGCGATTTCTTCAAGAAAATTTGTCAGGAGTGCTGTCATTCAGCAACATCGGGACCTGTCCACTGTACCCTATGATGACAGAGCAAACCAGATTGATGACGAGAAGCTGGCTGTTGGTTTGACAGTTCAGACATATATTGAAGAGATCCAGGATGACATCAAGCTCTCTGCTTTAGGCCGGTTTTTCAGGTAAATATTTGTAAATGAAGTTCAATTCTATAGGATGATTTAAATGAAATATAAAAACACTTTTCACTTCTGTGACTGCTGTAATAATTATTTCATATATATTCAATAATTCTTCAACATCGTAATTGTAGGACAGTCGGGCAATTTTATATTGCTGTGGTTGCCAAAATGATAGGGAAGTTTCCTCTCCATGACCCAACATTAGCAAACATGGCATTTCTTGTACCTGGCCATAGGGCAAACATTACATCAGAAAGTGGTATGTAAAAAAAATCAGTGAACTTCCCCAAGTCAGTGGTCATTCACATACTTAATTCACTCAAATGTCAAAATTATCGATGTCTAACTGCATAATGAACATTTGTAACAATAATTCAAAACTCATTTAACTTCATTCAATAATTTGAAAAAAAAATATTACAGCAATAATTAACTTGTAAAATAAATCTGAAACTAAGTTATAAATTGACTTCCTTTATTTGATGTCTTCAGTGAGATTTACTTCTTTTTTTCAGTTCTTCAGCTGGCAGACAGATTCAAAATTATCAAGGAGGAGGAGAAAGATTGCCTTCAGGAGGAAATCCCTGATTTCCAGCTTGCTCCAGAGGAGGAGATTCCCAAACAGGAGGAGGTGGAGAAGTTGTGGGTTGAGGTTGGACATTTGGTTGATTTGTTTACCAACAAGTCCAGGTTTCCCCTACTGTGCAAAGTAGCCAAGACTTGCCAAGCGCTTCCAGTTTCTAAAGCTGACAGTGAAAGGATGTTCTTTTTCTTGAAGAGGATACATACTGACTATAGATCAGAGCTGAAGAATGACACTATTTGTGGGTTGATGTCTGCAATGCAGAACTCCAGCTGTGACTTATCAATTTCAGGCTTCAGATGACATTTCAAAAGAAGCAAAACAGGCCTGTCTATCCTACGATCAGTCGTTGTCATCATTAATGTGATGCATTAAACAAATATCAATTTTGTATCTCTAAATATGTCTTGTTTCTTTTATTAGCTATTTTATTATTATTAACTATGGTCTCCTACACTGGAATATCCAGTGGAGGGAGATCTCCCACCCTGCGCATCCTGGAGATTGGCAACCCTGTAAGTGTTTACATTGAATCGGGACGGGACGCAATAGGACAAGACGGGACGGGACGCAACAGGACGAGACGGGACGGAACGCGAAACGACAAGACCGGACGCAACAGGACAAGACGAGACGGAACGCGACAGGACGAGACGGGACGGGAGGGGACGGACATGGGCAACACTATATGCCCCCCCATCCCCATTTCATGGCGACGGGACGGGAGGGGACGGACATGGGCAACACTATATGCCCCCCC
>NW_018407749.1:652022-663077 GCF_002113885.1 Mizuhopecten yessoensis | reverse complement strand
AACACTATATGCCCCCCCCCCCCCCATCCCCATTTCATGGCGGGGGCATAAAAATACTGTTTTTACAACCTTTATTAACATTATCTAGATGTCTCGTTTGGCTGATGATACCAACACGTGGTTTTTGTTTGTAAACATGAATGGGCCTTGGGGACCTTTGACTTGTGTACGTGTATTCCTACGCCAATTGTTACGTCACCGGCTAGCTAGGTCACGTTCTGGACCCATTTTATTGGCATGCAACTTGCTGTACTTATGTTTTCTATGAGGGAAATCAAGGCAATTGTAAATAAATTGCTATATAAAATCTGAATGTATATATATGCGAAATCGGATTCACATGAAATTACTGAAATAGATATGCACCCAATAAAAATCAATTAAAATATGTTACTGACCCTATAAGTATTGTTTTGGCCATGTAGTAGGAAACAGACATATATTTGTTTGCCTTACTTATTCCGATTCATGTGTCACCGGTACATTATGATCTGATTAACTATATAGTATTTTGTGTTGTGTGCTGTACATTTGTCACCTGTGTATCGTAACGCAGAAAGTACCTTGTTACTATTTATAGTTCAGTGTGGTGTCCTACCCGTGTTTTGTCGTGGTCGTCTCTATATGTCCCTATTTGGTGTTGTTGATGAGTTAGGGTGCGAGTTTGTAAGAAAGTGTGCAAGAGTGAGTGAGAGTATTAATAGAACTAGTAATACACCACGCTACTTCGCAATTGGTCGTTTTTCTTGAGACAGAACGTATCTTCTGGGATCCCGCCTGCACGGCTCAGCCATACTCGTAAATGAGTGACTACTATACTATAGACATGATTTTACCGGACCTTGACAGTCTCGGAAGGTAGCTTTAACATGTATAATGAATGTAGTCGTAAATTGGAATATTTAATTCAAATTATATAAAATAAATATTGAACTTGTCAGAAATAGGTATTTTATACGGCAACGTACTATTATAGGACATAAATATTGTATTGTAGGGTTTTTTATATGAATCTGCGTGCTTCTCCGATCAATAAATAAAATTTGACTCGAACCAACAGGAAGTGTGGAGTTGTTATTCCCAAAAATGCCCTGTGACACATGCATCAAATTATTCTCAAACATGTACATAAAACCTGGTCTACAAATATACTTATGTACCCAATATCTGATGATAAAAAACGACAACCTGCAGGAAAAGATTTTCATTTCACACTCCCATTAATTAGACTACAAGGTAAGTGTAAGAAAAGTAAACGCCCTTCCCTTACACCATCTTTGATAATAAATATATTGTATGACACAAAATGTGAATTCCTGTCAAAGAAAGAGCACATCATATTCCTTAATTGTTTTAGTGTCATAAATAAATATACAAAGGCATAATACATTGTTGTGAGGGGTGTTCGAAAAGAAAGCGCATCTTTCTTTACGTCCTCTTTGCTTGCCCAAGGATCAGTATGGTAGCTATATAGTCGCCACATGTCCACATAAGTACAGAAGATAAATTGCGTCGCCATTTGCAACATTATGTATTTTAAAATGTCATCATTTTACTTGCCAAAGGACTAAAATAAATCGGAAACAACACGTGTTGGAAAGAAATCAAGCATTCACCTAGAACACCACAGCATGCAGACTTCCGGCAGTCGGACTGTGTACAAGACACAACGGATGCTTACAACTTGTTATTAGCAATTTTTTAATGATAATTTGATATTTAACATATTAATTATAGTTTATATACAACGATGTAGCCAGCTCCTCTTTTGTTTTAGCGGCTATAATAATGTAAGTTGTTTTGTATAATTTATATCCAACTCATGACGTTTCCCTATTCAGTCATGATCATGGCATGGGCTGTTTGGTTATATATGTTAATGAAGGTATGGTAATTAGTAGATGAGAAATTGACCATGCAATCACAGAGCAGTATATTGTCCCCTATAGGGGTCTCTTAAATTGGTAGCAGCCCCGGGGCCCCTTCATCCGGGGAGGCTGCAGTGAACCACGGTTGTTTATGTGTACCCACCCACCATCCTCAGCTACATGCCAAGCTTCATATATGTATATTAGTTCTGCCAATTGTAATGTAGTACTTATCTTTAGTTGTTTCCCTGTATTTAGCAGCTGTTCCTTTTCTCATGATTGTATCTTTGTGCAATGTCATTTTTACATGTACCATTTATACTTGCCTGTGTAGGTGCTTCTCTGGAGACATTTTCAGAGTCTAGCTGCTTCTCTGGGATGCGTCTTTTCTTGTATCACAGGTGTCTAGCTACTCTCATCATGGCTTCTCTAGGGGACACGACTTCTGTCTTCACCCACAAACAAAATCATTAAGCCATCCAGCTCCTACCAAGAGTGACTTAAAAAAGGTCCCACTATGTGCCCGACAGAAACTAAACCTTTCCATCCCCACCAATGGTCTAATTAACAGTGACATTGAACTTTGTAACCCAAATATAATTGCACATTTACATATCACAGCGTATCATAATATCAAATATCCAAAAAAGATCAGTCATCTGGATTGAGAGATCATAAGAACCCTACCCCCATGGTATATTTTAAACAACAGTGAACAAGACCTTAGAAAATGTTTAGACCCTTATCACATGTCAACATATCTTTGTATCACCATGTCAAATTTCTGAAATATTACTGTTAACGTGGTTATTTACGCTGGGTGAAAATTGAAGGTTTTGAAGGTGATTTGAAGGTCAAAACCATACGCGCGGGGGTAATTTACGCGGTCGCGGTAGACCGACGTTTACTCTGCAGAGTTGTTTCCCTTGCTTTACAAAATGTATTCAGGTGAAAATGCTAGTAGCTACTGAGTACATGTTACTTATCCGTACCGACTGGTCATTGGACAGATGAAAATAAAGGTGAACTGTATTTATGTGTACGTGTGACATATTTTTTGTGTTCACTAGAAAACATTCGAATTTTGTCATTTGAGGAAGCATGTCGATCCTTAAATACTTAACAATTAGAAATATGTCAGAATGACATGAAAGTCACCCCTCATTCTGTATGATAATTTTCCGATAAATCATTGACCAAGCTACAACGGATATAACTTCACCTGTCAATCAAAATAGTAAACAATTACCAGGTGTAAATACATACATGCTGTTCAGGTAGCCATGGCAACACAGGGAATTAATAGGAAAGCATGTCGCAAATATAACTTTAGCGTTGACCGACACCTCGAATACGGGGAGATCTAAGCGCTGACACGGTCACCTGGCATGGGCAGAACAGGTAATTGGAATATAACGATGTTGTTTTCACAACAATAAGTTTCAGAAAAGATTCAATCTTATATACGGGTAAATCTTCTACAATGTTTTGTTATGTAATACTTTTCCAAGTAGTTTTCTGATCGTCTGCAAATCTGACTGAATCGGTCATCGATATCGGCAGAATGTGTACTGTACGCTTAAAGGCAGTCACTCCGACGAGGACCACCAATAGCCGAATTCACAAGACATGAAGAACACCAAACAATTGTGATATCAGCAATTCTCCTTCGAAAAGAAAAGATCGGAATGTATTTGGCTGTTTTGAACCAGTTGATATTTAATTTTCAAACTCAAACTTTTTTCATTATCGGTTCAATTCGCATGGATGTCATTTGTAAATTCCTGCCGGTTAAAAATATCACGCAAATTCAACTCTCTGCGGTACACAAACTCGCTAACTTAGCCACTTTACCCGTGTCGTTTTGACACATTCCTACGGACAAGATTTTACCCAAGAACGACATTTTAACCACGGAGTAATAAATCCGTTGCAATTCTTCGTTATGTTTCCCGATACGTGGTATTTATCAATTCACAACGTAACGTCTTGAAAAGTTGAGCCTACTTGACTCAAGTTTATTTATCCGATTCTATAGTATTATATGACTTAAACTTGCAACTTTTCGTAATTGTTAAATTGGCAATGCAATCGTGGATTATTCAACGAAGTTAAGCAGTTGTATTGCTGTTAGCATATATCAAAACATTTCCGAAAAATCCTCAAAAAAATTACGAGAAATGGTCGCAACCAAGGACTGGTTTTGGATTGTTCTTGCGTGTGTGTACATCCCTTTCTTGACACTTCATTTTCCCCTTAAAAAGGTGCGCACTATACGCAAATATATTAACGGTAGTCGTTGGTCAGACATAAAATATCTAAATCAGTCAAGAGCAATTTATAATACAACAGTTTACCCCTTCGGGAACCTTAAAGGTGCCTGATTCATACTCGGAACATCTTTAGGTTATATGTAATTCCTGTGGGGAATTTGGAACGCCTTAAGGTTTTATGCTATTCCTGTTTAAAAAGGAAATTGATATCTGAGTTATCCAAGAGCTTGTAATTACCGCCTGGTATATTCCGTCAGAAGCAAGTCGAAATCTGGGACTGAAACCAAAATTAATAGTCCCCACTGGGGTGACTAAAAAACGCCTACAAAGCTTGAGGGATTGCCAGATCCAGAACAAGCAGCCACACCAGAAAAGACACTTCTAGTTGAATTGCTTAATGAAATTGTTGAGATAGAGTATACAAAAAATCCAGGGTCAGGGAAAAAAGGAAAGGGGGGAGGGAGTCTGTGTGCATTATACCCCAGAACAGAAGGCCCAGATTGCAAAGTTTGCGATCTTCAATGGACCTGTTAAGGCAGCGAGACATTTAACGAAGATACTTGGGCACTCGGTGAATGAGTACTGTACGAACAATTAAAAAATCATATTTGCTTCAACGTAAAGTTGATAGAACTGACGATATCGACGAAGTGATCCCCAAAAAATGGGGACAGCCGACATTGCTGGACAGTGAATTACAGTGTATTAGACAAAACAGTATGTGAATACATCAGAGATTTGTGAGACGCCGGCGGTGTACTATTATTCAAAATTGATTTGACGAGAGAATGGGCTCTATCGGTTTTACAAAGATTGAACTTTACACAACGGAAGGCAACAAAAGATGTGAAACCACAGCCCAAAGTGTTCGCCAAAACAAAGCAGGACTATTTGAGTATAATCAACAAAGTGATCAAGGAAGAGCAGATACCAGCAGATCTCGTAATTAACAGGGACCAAACAGGTGAGTGTCATTTAGTCAAAACAAACACATTTTCCAAACAACAATGATTATAGTAACTTATTGCACGCAGTTAATGTCGCTTCCATGGTAACAGGGGTCTTCGCCGATGTACGAGTAGAGTAGAGTACGATGTAGAGTTTACCTGTAAGATTGAATTTATTCTAATAATTAAATATTTTATATTTACCTGTAGGTTTAAACATGATCCCAACTAGTGACTGGACGATTGAGGAGAAGGGTTCCAAGCAAGTAAAGGTGATCGGAATGGGTGACAAGCAACAAATAACTGCTCTCCTAGGTGCGACATTGTCCGGTTATTTATTGCCACCGCAGCTGATTTACACCGGGAAAACAGATTTGTGTCATTCGGAGGTAGATTTCCCAGATAGCTGGGACATTACCCACACGGAATCACACTGGAGTAATGAGGATTCCATGGTTCGCTATGTGGAGAACATTATCCTCCCGTATGTTGAAACTATAAGAGAGAACTTGCCCAATGCGAAGCATAATCAGAAGGCCCTCGCCATATGTTTTTAAAGCACATCGTTCAGAAAAAGTCCTTAAAATATTGAAAACCAATGGTATCTGTGTTGTATTTGTCCTCCCCTGCTGCACAGACAAACTCTAACCTCTGGACCAGACCATCAAGTAAATTCTGAAATGCAAATTCCAAGTGTGGTAATCTGAACAGATCGCTGCTAATCCCGGGAAGGTATCTGATATTTGTCTGAAAACGACAGTTGTCAAACCACTGCATGCCAAATGGGTAATAAAATGCCATACACTTGTCGGTGATGAAACTGAACTACTCAATATGGCATTTAGCTGTGTAGGGATCGTTGCACACAACTACTAGCTGTGTAGGGATCGTCGCACACGGCTACTAGCTGTGTAGGGATCGTCGCACACGGCTACTAGGTGTTTGTGTCCCGTACACACGTGTGTGATGTGTACTGGACCTCGATGCACCCAGGTTTATTGATGACTTTCTCTGCGCCTTTATATATTTTTTTCAAATTTGTTGTTCATTAAATCTTTGGTAACTAAATTGTGGATGGATGGATTGACAGACAGACAGACAGACAGACAGACAGATGGACACTATATCTTGCACCGATAAAAGTGCAGATACACCTGTCGAGGGTACGAGAACATCATTTCTTATCGGACGCAATGTATTGCTGTAAGTAACCTCTAGAAACTAGTGTGGATGAATGGACAGATGCACATGGTGATAATTATAGGACATTAACATTTCTGATGTGAGGCCCCAATAAGGACCTGAGCATGTCCTCAAAACTTGGTGTGCAAAAGGTCCTGAAGCTCCCTTCACAAAGCATCATAATAAAAGTTTTCCTGTAACAGAATTATATTGGACTTTGATGTTTATGAAGACTGTCTGTATAAAGAGAAATGTCATTACCTTGATTTTACGTCCTTAGTTCTTGGGTTGTACTTTTGTCCTTGTCCGTCTTGGGTAAACCTTTTGTTTTTGATTGTCTCGGATTATCTTGTCGTTTCTCCAGGTTCTCCGGTGATGGTCCTATTATTTGTCCTTGTGTTTCAGAGTCTGAGATGGTGCTGTTGCTACCTCATGGTCCCGGATTGTCCTCCTATCTTTGAGGTTCTTGTTGTTGATAGGCCTTTATGATCCTTTTATCCTTCTTGTCCTGGTAGGGTTCTCCTATGATGGTCCTTCGTAGGCCTCTTTGATTGGACCTTCAAAAGGTGAATAAATATACTGTTTATTAGGGCTTTTCACCAACTGGTGAAAAGACCTATTGTTTTTGTTAAATTTCTTCTTATTATTATTATTATTATTATTCCGTACTTTGTGGAATCTGTTTCTTATGATTGGTAAAAGATAGGTTTATAGTCTTTTAGGAATGTTGTAGGCAAAGGTCTGAAACTGATCAAGCAACATTTTGAAGTAGATTAAAAATCCAATATGGCCACCTTGACGTCATAGGTTAAAATCATTGAAACCGCTATAACTCGAAAACCGTTGATCGTACAGATTTTATGATGCATACTATTTGTAGATAATTTCCATATCTAACATTTTCTGATTACATGTTAATACAAAATAAGTTTTTGATGTATTTCACTGAAATTTTATATATATATATATCATCACCATTTAAAAAGTGGACAGCAATTAACACAAATAAAAAAAAAATTCTTTGGATGACCAGCTATTTATATTGAATCTAAATCCATAAAAGAACTCATTTTACCAACTCAAATTTTAAAGTATTATTGAATTTTAGTAGATAAGTGTATGAAGAATTAGCACACTCATAATATAAAACCATATTTACAAACTTCAACGAGGACAGAAAATTAGTAAAAGATTTAAAGAGCAAAAAGAATAAAATATAATATGCTTGCTTTCATTATGTAAACATGAATATATGCAACAAATTTTTCTTCACATTTGTAAGTCGAAGTATGTGCAGTTTGTATTTCTAAACATTACGAAGATGAGAATGACATGTTACCTTCATTGGTATATATAGATATAGAAAAATGCCCCTTTGATGGCAAAAAGAAACGAAATGCATCTATTGGAATGTGATTTTAACTGCAACTGGAAAATGGAAATGGAAAATACAATCAATATTTCGGACAGGTCTTAGCCCTTTTTCAGCAAATGCTCTTTTTATGCAATTATTTACCCTCCTCTGGACGCTGGCAGGCCATCCTATTCCGTCAGTCAGATCAGATGTACTAAACCCTAGTCAGACTTTCAAACGCAGGAGGTTCTGTTGCAAAAATAGATTTATTCTAGTTCAGCTGCACCTATCCGTCCAGTCACATGACAAGAACATTTTATCCCAGCACGGAAACGACCAATATGAAGCACTTGACTCAGTATGATTACATGTTCCCCTCAGGACTATCATGGAGGGGTTGCATGATATCGGATCCCCACATGTAACCATAAAGGTCCTTGTACCTCAATAATGTCGTTCGCCAGGATTAAAAACTTTGTTAAAGGAGTGAATAGTGCAGCTGAAATGTCATAAATCTATCCAGCTTCAGATACCCAGTATGCAAAATCATCCAACTAGAGCTCACTCAGACCACCCTTCTAGATATAGATATATCTGACCAGGGTTCTGTCCCTTTCAAGTGAACAGTCCTGTAAAGGAAAGAATGATATATTATACTCCCAGTGCAAAACTCACTAAAATATGAAGCATTAAATAAAGGTCAAAATCAGCATCCGCAATATGCATTCATTAGAGCAACCCTAGATACACAATTGATGCAAGTATAATCATCTTAGCACTTGTAGGAGGCAAATGGGGTAGTACGCTTCCAACATTGGTTACAGGTCGGCTGTACCTAATGTCCATCCTGTAAAAAAAAATATGTCTTTGATTATCTCCCTTGAAACATGACTTCAATCTTATCAGTCATGTACATATACACTAAATGTAGATTGAATTGATTAATTGGATTTAAATGTGGCATTATCAATCATTAATTTTTCAAGTATTTTAGTTCTCATAATATTATATATCAAAACAACATTTGACTAAAATCAAACAATCTTTTATATTATCAATATCATACATCAACAAAACTACAAACGAAATAAGTGATTCCACATTCTACATTTTACAAGTAGCTATTTCTCTGGTGAACAGTAAAGTATTCCAAATCATCATGCACCCATCAACAGTATCCAACAGAATGTGAGCACACTTTCTCTCGTGTTTCAATAAAACTAACTCCAGGACTATTTTGTTAAATGCAGGTAATTTTATGTACTTGATTAATCCGTGCTTTATAACTAACCTATCACGGTTAACATTAAGGTATCCGACGATACTACTAATATGGGTATTATTTTCAGGGATCAATCTAGGTTTTAGGGGAAATTACTCTTTTTTCAGATTTGGGGGAAATTAAAATTTTGATACAAGGCTCTAGCGTCATGAAGGTAAAAGATAAATGTTTTGTCCGACATACCTGTTCCGACATACCTGTGTGCAGTATATTTCAATTTTTAGACAATTTTATGCTTTAAATTGTAGAACTTTTGTTTAAATTATGTGGAGAAAATGTATATATGCAGTGTTATGCATTTTAACTGTTGAACTTTAAAGAAAACATATACATGTATAGGGGAAATACTATGAAGAAATAAACGCTATTTGCTTGTTGAAATGGGGGAATTTTGAAGCACACAGGGGGAATTTCAAAGAAAATGGGAATTTTCTTCTGTAGGGGAAACTACCCATAAAAGGTAGTGAATCAAGTCTAGATTGATGCCTGATTTTATCACATTTTTCTTTTACTTCTTATTTGTTTACCTTCACATTCAACTTTATCATTGTCAAAATCGTACTCGCTTTAGACAGTCATTATCACCCTTAAGAAAACCCAGTGGAGGGAGATCTCCCACACTTGACTCCTTAGAGGTTGGCAACCCGACTCCTATTGAAGTGGTGACCATATGAATGTCATTATCACACTTAAGAAAACCCAGTGGAGGGAGATCTCCCACACTGGACTCCTTAGAGGTTGGCAGCCCTGACTCCTATTGAAGTAGTGACCATATGTGGCAACCCTGACTCTTATTGAAGTAGTGACCATATGTGGCAACCCCGACTCATATTGAAGTAGTGACCATATATGGCAACCCCGACTCATATTGATGTTGTGACCATATGTGGCAACCCTGACTCCTATTAAAGTAGTGACCATATGTGGCAACCCTGATTCCTATTGAAGTAGTGACCATATGTGGCAACCCTGACTCCTATTGAAGTAGGGACCATATGAATGTCAAAGAAATAAGCTTTACATAGGTTCATTCTGATAACTTTAAAAGCTGTGTCACAAACATCAAACCAAAATCGTAGTAAAACGATCGATGATCGATTGTATAATCGGTTTATAATTTTTGGGACTGAATACCCAAATAAAGTGACAACACTACTGTTACATCAATTCACTCTACATTACAGTTCGTTCTTTTATAATGAATGAATATCAAGCAACTTTTATGCATTTTTATCAATCATATAGTATAAATTGTACATAACAATATGACTTTAAATCAATAAACATGGCAGATATTTAAATACTTTGATTTCAATGATGAACCGATTACAAGTACATTTGTGTGGATTCTGGAATTTGTAATCGATAATCAAAACAGGAAAGAGCAAACCGATCGATTTTCAATTATTATCAATAATCAGCCCATCACTGGTTACAGAAGAGCTATATTTGGACCTAAACTTATGTGTTCAGGAGTAATACATGTATTACACATTTTACAAGTTTAGATAAAATTTGAGTAAAATGCCATCCTGATCAATGGTGGCGATTTGTCGTCTCTCAAATCTTTTAATTATCTCCTTACGTCCCTGGTCAGATTTCTGACCCCTGGCTAGTTCACTGTGATTACAGTTCAGTCCCCCCCGTCCGATTGGTCAGTCCCTATGAGCTAGTGGTCACTTCGGCTCCGCTCCCAGCTGGTATTTAGGTGTTGGCGCCAAACTGTCCATTCTTTCTTTCGACACATTCGAGTCTTGTCACAATTTATGATAGACGAACATTACGAATCTACGATCAACGAATACGAGAGCCCAGGTATCCGGGCAAAAGAAGATGATTTAAATCGTAGTCTACCTGTGTAAATGGACAGGTTATCCACTGCCAAGTAATTCTGTGAATGGCGTATGAAACAAGAAATCAACCCCGAAAGGACTATAAAGCCATGAACGAAGGGGGGTCGCCAATGTATTCGTCTGGAGCAGATATGAGCTCTCAAACGTCGAACTTGGACAGTGACGATGATACGATAACAGAAGCAGTACTGGAGGCAAGCGTCCAAGATGACACCGATCTGTTACACAAGAGCGCAAACGACCGGGATGCGGAAGTGCGCGGTTTGAGGGACGAGTTGGAAAAGGCTAAAACCAGA
>NW_018407749.1:651304-651838 GCF_002113885.1 Mizuhopecten yessoensis | reverse complement strand
TACCTGTGTAAATGGACAGGTTATCCACTGCCAAGTAATTCTGTGAATGGCGTATGAAACAAGAAATCAACCCCGAAAGGACTATAAAGCCATGAACGAAGGGGGGTCGCCAATGTATTCGTCTGGAGCAGATATGAGCTCTCAAATGTCGTGCTTGGACAGTGACGATGATACAATAACAGAAGCAGTACTGGAGGCAAGCGTCCAAGATGAAACCGATCTGTTACACAAAAGCGCAAACGACCGGGATGCGGAAGTGCGCGGTTTGAGGGACGAGTTGGAAAAGGCTAAAACCAGACGTTATGTGAGGGATCAAGAAAGGGAGATTGCTGGCTTGAGGGAGGAACTGAGTAGGCTCGGGGATGACGATTCCTCGAGGGTGAAGCACACGAGTCGGAGAGACAGATCTCGGACAAAAAAAGCACCCGTGGTGAGAGAAGCAACAGGTGAGACGCATACGGACTATGATGTTGACTTGAGAAAGGTAAAAAAGATGGACGATATGGTTGCGAGGGCAAACAAAAAGTTAAAGAC
>NW_018407749.1:644691-649782 GCF_002113885.1 Mizuhopecten yessoensis | reverse complement strand
CCCCCTTTTTCACTGGGATAAATTAGGCTTTTGAGTGTAATATTTGTATTATAAATGTTGTCTCAGTTTAAAATGTATCAGTATGTGAAGGAGAGTGGTGTACAAGTAGGAGTGAGGTACCTGTAGATGTACCTGTAATACATCTGCATGTAGTGAGTATACTGATATTATATAGGACAAATGATGTACTTCTTGATATAAATTTTGCATCACTGTATGATATTTATGGGTGCAGTGCCTTAATATTTGTGAATTTACATATATGTGAGACACAGTTAATTGGTTTCCTATTTACTTGATATGGACTTTATCTTCTGGAACCAATTAATATCGTCTTTATATACATTTGGCACTGCACCCATTTTCTTGTGAATAATGTTGATTTCTATAATAAATGTTAACTGGCCTTTTTTGTCTGGTTTTGTTATGGGCGGTTGGGTTGATAATTTACTATCTATAATTTGGGATGGTATTTTACAGAAAGTTGATCTAAACTTCTAAAACATCAGATTAAGTAACTAATCTGTAACAATTTCTCAGGTCCCTGTGAGTGTGTGATGTACCTCACCAGAAAATATACAGTTTCTACATACATACTCTGGTCTCCAAAAGAATAACAATTCGCCAATAAATGCATATATATATATATACGACCAATATCAAAATTCAAAACATCAGACAGTAAGCATATAGGCCAGTATTTCACCATTATGAAAAAGAAGAATCGGGACTTACTTTCCAAATCTCAGTCCATG
This sequence comes from Mizuhopecten yessoensis, assembly GCF_002113885.1. Lineage (NCBI taxonomy): Eukaryota > Metazoa > Mollusca > Bivalvia > Pectinida > Pectinidae > Mizuhopecten > Mizuhopecten yessoensis. Next base: position 649,027 of record NW_018407749.1, on the reverse strand, counting down.
AGGCCAAGGCCTAGGGTTGACAGCGCGGGAACGTTGAGCTCGTGCTACGTGCATGTGATCAAGTGCATCTCATTGGCCGAGAAGTCGACAGGTCACGACTGGAACGAGGGTGTCATTGAGGGGTGTAGTTATGGACAGGTATTTCTGCTGAAGAATATTATATAGACTTTGTATTAGTACTTAAGTAAATAAACACAAAAATTCAGCGTCTTTCATTAGAATCACCACGGTCTTAGATATCTAATTCCGTGGACTGTTTTCTACTACATATATATATGATACATTAAAAATGTCTTGTCCCTATACGAACCCCAGCAAAGGTTTGATACGTCAGGAAATCAGTGTCAGAGACGTATAAGTCCGTGATACTATATAGGTTTCTAGTTATTTTTTCATGGCACTCATCACAGAACCATTCCTTGCTGATTTTTTTTTAAATATATTAAAATACTAGCAAATGACTAATTAGACTAAACAAATCAGCAAAGAATGGTTCTGTGATGAGTGCCATGAAAAAATATATATTTATATATCCCGAAATTTTCCCAATTGTAACATCTTTATTGTATACAAGGAGATCAAAAAAGTAGACAATAAGGAGAAAACACAAACTCCAATGGTAAAGAATGCATTAAAAACGGGTACAAAAGGTAAATACAATATACTGAAGACAGTATTAAAAGGTGTTAGTCGTGTACGACAATAAGGAAGGTACCATTGGTCTGCTTCAGTAAAAGGGAAAATATACATGTTAAAATGTTTGGTTTGTTTAGTTTAGTTTAGCATTGTGTGACGACCTTTGGGAGGCTGCGATATGTTCGTGCGTGTCTCCCTGTGATTGTCGACTTTATAGTGCTACCTCACTGAAAGTAGAGCGATCGTAAATTGTGTTGAGATCCAGGATTCGAATCCGGGTTTTGTATAATCGTCTTTGCAAATTTGTTCATAAATATTCCGCAAGATATCAGTTTCTTTTCGGAAATGATTCATTAAAACTATTATCATATAGGTAAATATACTTCCTTTTAAGTCACAATTTCCGGGAGTGGTACGAGGATCCTTTAGCAAAATCAAAAACGTAATAGAAATGCTAAGGTCACACAAAGGTATCACTGACAGAGGAGGGTCAAAGAAACTGTCACCGACTAAGTATACGCATTGCTCATTAAGATTTTTGTTACTAACAAACAATACCCGGAAAAGACAGTGGATGAAGTAACAATCTGGGACGGACTGAAAGTTTCACTACACATTTTCCTGGTATTGTAGCAAGTGTTCTTTCATAGATATAACGGCGAAGACTTCCGATTTCAAACTGATCAGTTGCCGCTTCATGTCCCTGCCTAATTTTGTTTGAATATTTGTGCGATATTATTCGTTTTCGCCTCGCCTCTTCTAGCAAACTAACGCAAGAATTATAATTAATGTCTCGCAAGAGATATGTGATTTACAGCAGCAACTGGAATATTCCAGCCTGTTATATTATATACACTAACTGGTAAATTTAATTTAAACATATTTTATTGTAATTTATATACAACTGGTAAAGCGTCCCATGTCTGCGATGCACCCTCGATATATTCCAGGGGTAATGTACGCTCAATTTCGCTGCACCCCTGGAATAATATGTCTTAGCAAAATCGAAGGCTCAGTGGATAAGACGAGAAGACTAGTAATAGTTCGATTCTTTGACGTACACCAAAATAATCTCTCGGTCGCGTAACAGTAAAATTGACAGGGCTTTGAAGACGCGTGTCGCTCCTCTGTACTCTTCAAAGAAGGATATCAGCTTAGCGATTGGTCAGGTGTTTTTTTACCCGAGACTAACCAATAGCTAGCAGCGTGCACGTGCTTGCAGTTTTGTTATGACATATTCCATGGGTGCAGAGAGCGTAAGTGAGCGTATGTAACCCATGGAGTGTTAAGGATGGTTATGAAGATATCGTATAAGAAAGTTGACATTGCATTTACGTGTCAACAACTGGCACCTAATCATTCCATGTCTTTTAACAAAGAATAACTGTCATAACATGGTGCAGTAAAACGAGTTTTTTTTTCGCTTTCTCAACACATCTAAAACTCCATCCGTTCGAGAAAAGAGTAGATGACTGCTGTATTCCATGCATGATTGTATGAGGCGACTAATGTGTCTCTCACTTGCAATCAGAATTTGAGGTGGTTTCTCCCGTCTTTTCTGTTCAGTGTTCAGCAAGGATAGGTCAAGGTCATTCTATTGAGGAAAGTTTTATAGTACCACATCACAGCATGCTATTGGCCAAATACCATCACCATGTGTCTTTGTTATTCAAAGGTTGTAATACATTTGACCCATGTGATCTTCAACGTAGGTCAAGGTCATCATTTGAGGAAAGTTTATAGCACAATATCCCAGGTACCCAATGACCAAATATCATCACCTGGGCCCCTGGTTATTCAGAAAGTTGTGTAAAGATTTTTATATATTTAGCCACTCTGGCCTTGAAATAAGGTCAAGACCATGTATTCGAGGAAACTTTATAGCACTCCATCCCAGGTACCTCCTGGCTAAATATCATAACTCTAGGCCTCTTGGTTATTCAGAAGAAATTGTTTAAATATTTTAACACATTTGACCCTTGTGGTCTTGAAAGTAGGTCAAGGTCATTATATTTGTGGTATTTTATAGCACTCTATGCCAGGTACCTACTGGTCAAGTATCATCACTTTAGATCTTCCAGGTCTTAAGAAGAAGTTGTTCAGACTACCAACTACTGACACTGTCACACACCATACCATAAGCTCACAGGCACTTCGAAAAATAATATCATAATGAGTAGACTCTGGGTCTATATTAGTTGTGATGAGTTATAATTAGTACTATACACTAGTAGTACATCAGTGGAATTTGAACTTCAGTCAGGTTTATTACTGGTCAAAGAAAGCTATATTTGCGTAGAACTTGTCAGTACTGAGTAGTTGTATAGTTGCATGTTCAAAACTTGAACTGTTATGCAAATTATGTTTTTCAGACAAAGTAAAACATCTGATATATGTCTGTGTCATGAAACATTTGCATGCATTGATCACCACCCTAGCACTGGTGCATTTACTGCAAAAATGTCCTTCTAATGTCCATTGGTATTGTAAACTGCAATTACCAATAACCAACATTTTCTTGTACATACTTAAAACTATGTAACCAAATTTTATTTCACCAAAAAGGTAAACAAAAACAACTTATTTCAATTTGTCTTTATTTTTGAATTCTTCGAAGGTGTAGAAGGTATATAAAATAACGAAATCATATTGCATTATCCGTTTTCATAATAGAATTCCATCGTTGATGTTTCCTCTAAAACAATACAAGATATATCTAGATTGTACAAAAATCTATTGTAGAACCTGTTTTAACAGACAACAAAGGTGTAATAAGGATAATACTATGCAACATCTACCGTTATAGCTTGAAATTTTATCTATAGCATTCTGATCAGAAAGATTACTGGAATTGAGTAAAATATCTTTATTTATGAGTTTTCCTCAACTACAGCAATGGTTTCCAATGAAACAACTTAAATTTCATAATTTTCTACGGGGTAGTGGTACTCCGGTATCCTCCCAAATTAGGACGCTTACATCCAGCCCAGGCCAACAAGAGTAATTAATATAATTTGGAATACCTTGTTTCATAATTGTTGTAAAAAAAATAAAGTTCATATCATATTATGCCGGACTGATTCTTAAAGTTGAGAGGTAAGATAACTGGGACATTTTAGGGGTCTTATATGACATTTACATATTAATTTCAGGCTTCATGATACAAAATGTTGATTTTTTTATTTCTTTATGATCGTAATTCTTGCAAAGCAATGGTCTACATAAACTACTTTTTTTAAATACTTTTCATAGACCGACCGCAATAATAAACATACACATTCATAAAGTCAAAAAGCAATCATTCTTAAATTAAATAAGATAAATAGTTACAATGAATGAAGATTACACATCATTTAGTATACATTGATACACAATTCAATAACTGAAAGTTCAACATTGTAATACAGTAAAATAATTAACAAGAGGCCCAAGGGCCTTAGCGGTCACCTGAGTTATATCATAGGTACTGGTAGCTTTATTTTATTGTTTAGATGTGATGTGGAAATCAGCATGTAAACTAAGTGAAATACAATACTTGTCATGTCATCAATGGATAAGAATTTGAAAATATTGGTAAATGTTCCCTTTGGGGCCCCGCCCTAGCCCCTGGGGATGGGGCAGGAATCCCAATTTTACAAAGTAATACTCTCATTCACCCAAGATGATTCTGACTAAGTTTGAGTAATTTTCTGCTGAAAAT
>NW_018407749.1:620773-643674 GCF_002113885.1 Mizuhopecten yessoensis | reverse complement strand
TAATTTTCCCTTTGGGGCCCCGCCCTGGCCCCAGGGGTTGGGGTAGGAATCCCAATTTTACAATTTTGAAGCCTCATCTACCAAGGATGATTCTGACCAAGTTTGAAAAAAATCCATCCACTGGTTCTTGAGAAGAAGTTGAAAATGTAAAAGTTTACGCACGACGCACGACGGGACGGACGACGGACGACGACGGACGAAAAGCGATTAGAATAGGTCACTTGAGCAAAGCTCAGGTGACCTAAAAAAAACATGCACCAAAAAAATCAGGAAAACATTTCCAATATGTAAATAAGACAAGGATTGGCTAATGGAGAGACAATTCAGCTCAAATTTGACAAACTTTCTGTAACAAATAATCTACATGTACATAGTACAAGCTTCACATTTCAAATCATCTTCATTATTAACTCATTCACCCCTGAAGACACATTTGAACTCTTCCAATTCAAAGGATGGAATAGTTCATTATCCAATTTCAGGGGTGAGTGAGTTCACACAAAATTATGAAATCAAACTTCACTCTCCTTAAGCTGTGCATGTCAATTGATTAAAACTGTTACATTAATGTATTCATGATCCTGTAAAACATCTTTTACTAGTATACCAAGATAGCTTTAACTTCTTTAACATATTATCAAAAAGAGCTTTTGATTTTGAATAAAATTTGTAACAAAAAATCAATTTTGTTTTCCATTTTTGATTGATCAGTTAAATATATTTTATGAGGGTGCTGATATTACACATAGTTGAAAATCACAGACTCGATAAAAAAATTACAATTAAGTCAAAAAACATAACTTCACAAACAATTAACAGGATTTCACGCTCCAGGTTTCGTCATACCAAATGCAGTCATCCGTGATTGAATATATGAATGACAACATCATCTACTTTGTGAGATATTTTGAAACAACTTATTTACTTGTTAAATAGAAATGTTACCACTTATGGAATAAAATATTTTGTTGATTAATAATTAAGTTTCAGGCACATATATATGTTTTATAATGTGCAACACTCTTCCAAAAACTCAACCCCACTTCCCCATCCACACCCCAATTGTAAATGTTAATAATGAGCCAATGTGTGACTGGCCTCATCCCCGATACTCCAGGGGTTGCGCTGATGCTCTCGGAGCGTAGCCCCTGGAGTATCGAGGATGGACTGGCCCTTGAAGAGTTGCTTTGTCAAGGGAAGGTACATGTCCCCATGTTTTTATCTGATCATTTCCACATATGCCTATGTTAAACTAGCCCATCAGGACCACCGGCTGCAACGTCCATAACTATGACATCAACTGGGCATGTTTTGTTGGTGATATGAACCACCGACTTAGATGGTTAATTCCGTGTATGAACACAGGTTATCAACATGACAAATATTTTCACAAGACCCACAAGAATAGCCTTATGTTTGGATTATTTATATACATGTTGCTTAACTCATTCACCCCTGAAGACACATTTGAACTCTTCTAATTCAAAGGTTGGAATAGTTCATTATAAAATTTCAGGGGTGAATGAGTTAAAGGCACTGAACTCATTGGCATCACATTTTGACATGGTAGAATAGATATATGATAGGTAAGATATATTAGCAATGATTCTTTTTTAAGTGTTTTGGGCTTTACTCATGGCACTATATTTTGATTGCACATACTGCAGTTTCTGTATATAGAGTTTTCTATCACATATGCTGTGTTTGCACCAAATTATCATTGCACTAATCTGTTACAAAATGATTATATCTTGAAGATATATTCACTTAACATGACATTCAGAAGAGCTAAAAATTAAAACAGTTTCAAAACATTTTATTTTAATCAATATTTTAACTAAAGTATAGCTATAAAAGAGTCAACATCAATAAGAAGGTAGACAAATCTGTGGGGAACTTCACTCTATGGATACTAACAGGTCAGACCAAAAATTCTTTGTTTCAGGTAACATGCCTGAATGTTTTTTTAGAGAAAGCCAGTAGGCAAATAATTTTTTTATAAATGTAAAAAAAATAAAAAATCGTCAATTAATATTATGCTTTCTTTCAAATTTTACAATATATTTCTACACATATCAGTGGCTATTAATTTGTCAAGAATAATGTCAGACTCCCAGAACAGGAAGAAACTACATTTTAATGAGTGGCTGTGAACTTTGCCTGGCTAGTAAACTAATCTTAGATAGAAGTACAATGTAGGTGATAAAATATCTAGGATCAGCAGTAAAATCCAGGGTAGGTCGAGATACCTAAAACATACATATATTTTGTTTTGGCCTAAGCAGCGCAATAGGTATCAAATACATGAAAATATAAATGCAGGGTCTCCAATCATAATATAGCTCAGTTATGAACAATTGAGTGTATTAATTGGCCGACTAGTTGCATATAACGACGACCGAATGGTTGGTTAGTGCTGTGGATAGTGCACTTGTCTTTCATCAAGATTCCCTGATTGGACATGAAAAGGTATGGGGTCATGTGCCCTGATCATGTGGGTTTTCTCAGAGTTCTTAGGTTTCCTTCCACATTAAGATCCCCCCTTTACTTTTTACTTAGTACTAGGAAATTGTAAATCCTCGTTTAAATCTTTAATTTCTACTACCTAAAAAAACTTGTAATTATAGTGAAAAATTGATACATTTCAAACTCCTTTCTTGAGGAAATCTATGAAAAAAAATATAATGCATGTAATCTTTTTGATGTGGTATTTATATTCATAGAGGTTTGTATGGATAGCGTATTTTCTTTACCGTATGATGCCTTTCACCAGTATTTTGATCATGTAAAATCTCATTAAAGAAACAGATCAACAAACCGATGAAAAACACCATACACTAATTGCTATAAGCTAACATTCTTATTTTTCAAATATTTATTGAGATAGTTTATGAAATGCTCCGAGTTTGTTTCATTTGCTGCTATCATGTCATAGACTGCCGAAGCCATCATTTCTTGAGTGCGATAAACTTGGACCCAGTCAGTATCCGTCCACCTGAAAAGAGAAATCCAGGAAAAAAACATAAATTTAATCACAAATATATACATTTTTTACTTGCAAATACTTACACAGAATTTAAATTAATTTTCATTCAGAATTTCATCATCAATTTCGCATGATCTGTACATTAATTGAACGCACGCAAATATATACTGAATCGAGTCATGGGTATATCGGCATTAGTTCAAAGTAAAGCATAAGAATTGTGTCTCCATTGGGATTTGAACAAGAGATCCCACAATTACTAGACTGGTGCTCTACCACTGAGCCAAAGGGAAATTCCCTCTAGTCAAAGAAAGGGAAATTCCCTCTAGTCAAAGAAAGGGAAATTCCCTCTAGTCAAAGAAAGGGAAACTCCCTCTAGTCAAAGAAAGTAAACAACTTTTAATGTGTACAGCAGTTTCCACTACTACAGTACTATCCACAAAGTTCCGCAAGACTAGACCTGGATTAAAATTCCTGGACCTCAAGTTGTTGAACTGTCCCTTTAACCAATTGAGCTAACTGGTGAACTGATCAAATTAGCGCTACAGTTACATGGTATATCCAAAATGAAATAAAAGGGAGGCAACTGCACCTGAAAAAGTTGCAGTGGAATTCTCTAGTGGTTTTTCCTGTAATGGGACAGGGATCCTTAATTTAATAAGAAATTTTATATCTGTCTGGTTATGGCAGGATGTAGAAATACTAAGGGGTTAAATTGAATAGTGAAAACAATTTGCAGGATGTCGGAATACTCATGGGTAAGATTAAACAGTGAAATGATATGGCAGCATGTCTGAATACTCAGGGATAAGATTAAACAGTGAAATGGTATGGCAGCATGTCTGAATACTCAGGGGTAAGATTAAATAGTGAAATGATATGGCAGCATGTCTGAATACTCAGGGGTAAGATTAAACAGTGAAATGGCATGGCAGGATGTCAGAATACTTAGGGGTGAGATCGAATAGTGAAATGATATGGCAGGATGTCGGAATACTCAGGGGTTAGATTGAACAATGAAACAAGAGGCCCAATGGGCCTGCATCGCTCACCTGGTATTAATCTCACACTTGTAAACTTAAAAATGGACTAAAATACAGCTACAGGCAGAATATCAGTGTGACCTTGAATGTCAAACAATGACATTTGGTTGAAAGTGGGTCAAGGTCATTAATTTAAACAAATTTGGTAGCCCTGATTGCTACAGGCCAAATATCAGTACCCTGGGCCTTTTGGTTATTGAGGAGAAGGTATTAGAAGATTTTAAGGTATCTGACCCCAGTGACCTTGAATATAAGTCAAGGTCATTTATTTGAACAAACATGGTAGCCCTCCATCTCAACATGCTTCTGGCCAAATATCATCCCCCTAGGCCTATTGGTTATTCAGAAGAAGATGTTTAATGTTTTAAATATATTTGACCCCTGTGACCTAGAATATAATTCAAGGTCATGTATTTGAACAAACTTGGTAGCTCTTCATCCCAGCATGTTACTGGCCAAATATCAACACCCTAGGCCTCTTGGTTATTCAGAAGAAGATGTTTAATGTTTTAAATATATTTGACCCCTGTGACCTAGAATATAATTCAAGGTCATGTATTTGAACAAACTTGGTATCCCTTTATCCCAGCATATTACTTGCCAAATTTAAGCACCCTAGGCCTATTGGTTATTCAGAAGAAGATGTTTAATGTTTTAAATATATTTGACCCCTGTGACCTTGAAAATGGATGAAGGTCATTTATTTGACCAAACATGGTAGCCCTTCAGCCAAGCATGTTACTGGCCAAATATCATCACTCTAGGCCTCTTAGTTATTCAGAAGAAGTTGTTCAAAGTTTTTAAACATATTTGACCCATGTGACCTTGAATATAAGTCAAGGTCATTTATTTGAACAAACATGGTAGCCCTCCATCTCAGCATGTTTCTGGCCAAATATCATCACCCTAGGCCTATTTGTTATTCAGAAGAAGTTGTTGAAAGTTTTTCAACATATTTGACCCATGTGACCTTAAAAATAGGTCAAGGTCATTTATCTGAACAAACATGGTAGCCCTTCATCCAAGCATGTTACTGGCCAAATATCATCACCCTAAGCCTATTGGTTATTCAGAAGAAGATGTTTAATGTTTTAAATATATTTGACCCCTGTGACCTAGAATATAATTCAAGGTCATGTATTTGAACAAACTTGGTAGGACCTTGAAAGTTGGTCAAGGTCATTCATTTGAACAAACTTGGTAGGACCTTGAAAGTTGGTCAAGGTCATTCATTTGAACAAATTTGGTAGCCCTTCATCCCAAAATGCTACTGGCCAAATAGCATCACCCTGGGCATTTTGGTTATTCAGAAGAAGTTGTTTAAAGGTTTTAAACATATTTGACCCATGTGACCTTGAAAATGGATGAAGGTCATTTATTTGAACAAACTTGGTATCCCTTTATCCCAGCATATTACTTGCCAAATTTAAGCACCCTAGGCCTATTGGTTATTCAGAAGAAGATGTTTAATGTTTTAAATATATTTGACCCCTGTGACCTAGAATATAATTCAAGGTCATGTATTTGAACAAACTTGGTATCCCTTTATCCCAGCATATTACTTGCCAAATTTAAGCACCCTAGGCCTATTGGTTATTCAGAAGAAGTTGTTGAAAGTTTTTAAACATATTTGACCCATGTGACCTTAAATATAGGTCAAGGTCATTTATTTGAACAAACATGGTAGCCCTCCATCTCAGCATGCTTCTGGCCAAATATCATCACCCTAGGCCTATTGGTTATTCAGAAGAAGTTGTTGAAAGGTTTTAAACATATTTGACCCCTGTGACCTTGAATATAAGTCAAGGTCATTTATTTGAACAAACTTGGTAGCCCTTCATCCAAGCATGTTACTGGCCAAATATCATCACTCTATGCCTCTTAGTTATTCAGAAGAAGTTGTCTAAATGTTTTTAACATATTTGACCCCAGTGACCTTGAATATGATTCAATGTCATTTGTTTGAACAAACCTGGTAGCCCTTCATCCCAGCATGTAACTGGCTATATATCATCACCCTAGGCCTCTTGGTTATTCAGAAGAAGTTGCTTAAAGATTTTAATGTAATTGACCCCTGTGACCTTGAAAATAGATGAAGGTCATTTATTTGAACAAACTTGGAAGCCCTTCATCCCAGCATGCTTCTGGCAAAATATCATCACCACAGGCCTTTTGGTTAATGAGAAGAAGTTGTTTAAAGTAAAAAGTTGACGCCGGACGGATAACGGACGGACGACGGATGCTGCACCATGCCATAAGCTCACTTGGCCCTTCGGGCCAGGTGAGCTAAAAATATGGCAGGATGTCCAAATGCTCAGGGGTTAGATTGAATAGTGAAATGATATGGCAGGATGTCAGAATACTCAGGGGTTAGATTGAATAGTGAAATGATATGGCAGGATGTCGGAATTCTCAGGTGTTAGATTGAATAGTGAAATGATATGGCAGAATGTCAGAATACTTCGGGGTGAGATTAAATAGTGTAATGATATGGCAGGATGTCCGAATACTTCGGGGTGAGATTGAATAGTGTAATGATATGGCAGAATGTCAGAATACTTCGGGGTGAGATTAAATAGTGAAATGATATGGCAGGATGTCCGAATACTTCGGGGTGAGATTGAATAGTGAAATGATATGGCAGGATGTCCGAATACTCAGGGGTTAGATTGAATGTACAGTGAAACCTGCCACTGTACATTTGTATTTCTTTACAAAATTATTTTTTAAATATTATAATATCAGCTAGCATTCTTAGAGTCAATGTTTACTGATCACTAATTTCCTAATCAACAGATATTGAACAAACAAAGAATATTTTTACCTATCCTTTAACTCTTCTACAGTCAAACCAAGCGAGGAAAATGGCTCTGGACATCCCATATGTAAATCATTAGCCATTTTCGGAGGCAGTGGAGGTACAGATGTATCAAACTCTCTTTGTTTCTCATTTTCTATCCTCTTGTGAATGTTTTTACATACGTGGCACTCAAATCCTTGAAAGTAATCTGGCCTATTGTCTTCATTAAAAATATGAAAGTTATGATCGTGTGATCCCCAAGGACGTTTCTCCATATGATCCAAAAGTTTTTGGTTTGTGACACCTCCAGGCTTTTTAAATTGCATATATTTTTCATATTCTTCATCATTATTGTCAAGATAAGTAATAAACTCTGCTAATTCCTTTGGACCTCCAAAATCATTCACCATTATGACAGTCGAGTTATTTGGCATCCAATCTTGCGCGTAAGGTGATCCATAATAAATTGGTATGGAGCCAACATGTAGCGGTCTCATTAGTTTTTCCGTCATGTAATCCTTGCAAACTGCATTTTCAAATGCCAGGTGAAACTTGTAGACAGAAATAAAATCAAGAAATTCAAAATTTTCAAAGTTTTCTGCAGGGTCTGTTAAGTGCTCAGGAAGATCTTTGTTGTGTAAACAAGTTCCATAAGAGTCAACTTTTATGTATTTCATCAATTCTTCTACATAACTGTCACGATCAGATGGGACCCCAGCATGTGATTGTGCATAAAACACAGGAGCTAAGTTTCGTTTGGCCTTCTCAGCATTTCTAACATCGAGAGATACCGGTTTACGTTTTGTCAGAAATTTTAGAGAATAGATGTTCTGAGTTGTCACCTGGTAATCTGATTCACGACTAAATGTGGCTGTATGGTTAAACAGCGATATAAACGTCTGCTTTGACAGGACATAGTTGTTCATAGGAGATTCCTCATGAAACAGTGCCCATTCATGTGTTGATTTGCGTGGCAATGGCAATTTATCAGGAGTGATGTCACTTCCATAAAATATGATACCGCGTGTTCTTTCATCCGCAAGGTATTGTCGGTGATTGGTTGAAAGACACTGGTAACCTTCACAGTCAATTGAGACAAGTTGTTCTCCTGGCGGATGAGGAAACAGGCCGTTAGTCCACCATATCAAGATAGGCTTTTTCGTTTGTTCATCTTTCTCAGTATCAGATTCTATATTTTCTTCAGTTCCCAAATTACTTTGAAATTTCATTTCCTTGAATGGTGAATGTGGTTGAAATGCATCATCATTCTGAAATTTCATCGGCACAAAAACTATGAAAGTTAAAAGACAAAACAGCATCAAATTGCAACCAAAACCACATAGATTGGAAAACTTCATGATGACAACAGTTCTTCAGTCTTCAGCTGTCCATGGGCCATCCGACACGTCCACCTGCTGGCACAGACTCCCACACAGGCTCAGGTATCCACCATTTTCGAAATTACGAGCAAATATGTATATACCTGGCGGAGTTCCACGTCAACAATTTGAAGATAAGAACCTAAAGTCGTATAAGTCGAGTGCATGTCATCGCTTCACGTGTTCAGCAATACGCTAGTTAAATCTAAATATCAACACTTCCGGTCATTTTATCGATTATTTTTGCCTGGTATTTATAGTTTACTTTCACTTTCGAAATGCTTTTTATTACTAGTTACATTTTTTTCTATTTTTCTAATAAGTGAATGATTTAATGTTTATTTTTTAGATAGTATATTAAAACAATGTACATAATGCGGATTCAAGTGAGGACTTGAAAGAAAGTAAATCCTCACTAAGGGCCAGTGACGTTGGTAAAGAGTTGCAGATGATAATAGTTCTTTTGGAAAAGACTATTTGTAGGCATCTTTTCTGGAAGATATTTTGGTTCATTTCATGTGCCCCACACCCCGCCCCTTGTTCGTCTTTCACCTGATGTCCATCAGTAAGATGGTGGGATGGATCAATTTGAACGACAGGATGCGATATTTTGTATATATAATTGTCAATCTGGCGTTGGCCCTTCTTTGCGATAAAGATTCCCAATCCAATGATTTTATATTGTTTGTAACACAGCCTGGATTTCTAGAGCAGTACACATTTAAGCGTATATCGCTGCTCTACGTTGTACATTGTCTGATTTTTGTATGTGGTTGATGGAATAGGGGTCCCAACAAATTGAGGCATATTCTAAAATGCGTCTTACAAGAGTAGTGTATGTCTGTGATTTAACTTTCCTAGTACATGAAGATGTGTTTCGACGTAGGAAGCCCAATGTCGTATCGGCCTAATAAAGTCATTGTTCACCTATACACAATTTTCTATGGGGTTTCTTTGTGTATAGAATAGACAGTCATCAGCATATAGTTTTATGTTACACGAAACTGAGTCGACAATATCATTGACTTTAAACATATTTTATTAACCAAAATTGGAAAAAAAGATTTGGCACAAGTTATTACAACTTATGAAGCCATCTCCTTACAACAATAGTTCAAAACAACAGATGATGATATATAGACTGTCAATCACAATTCATAATAGTATGAAGCGATTTTTAAAGTAACACATACACATACACAAAAAAAAACATATCTTAAAGTCAATTTCATAATCGAAACATGTTAAAATCTTCCACTGGATCTAATAAAAGTTTGCACTTGTTTGAATACATCACGATTTATATCCAAAGCCAGATTTTCATTTCAAAACAGTAATAATCTCAGCGTTAAATGTACATTTATTTTAAATGATTTATATGATCAAAAAGTACAGTACGAACATTTGTATAGACATTCAAAGAAAAAGTGATAGGCATTTTCGCAATGGTAGCCACAATTTATACAATTGGAGTGATGGACCAAGTTTTCACGGTAAATTTGAGAGGACTGCATTCGTGTCTTAGTTTGGTATGAAGAATATTTAATTTTCTGTCACCACGTAGGTAATGAGGGGGTACTGTGTATGGTATATTGGGGACTAGAGCTGATTTGAAAGATGAGAAAGACATGGATCTAATATTATAGTCTATAGTATTCCACATTTTGAATGAAGAAGGCAAAAAAAGGTAAACTAGTAGGAGAGAGACTGAAATTGGGAATTTTGTAGTTATCATTATTTCTAAGAGCGTGTCGGTTTTCTCCTACCTTAGTGGAAATAGATTTGTAAGGTAGTTGGGGTTTGATCCCTATCCAATTTGTAGATTAACTGAAGTTCTTGTCCTCTTCTTCTATCCAAAAGTAATTAAAGACCAGTTTCTGTATATAAAGATTCATTTCTAGCGTATGACGATGAACCTGTAATTATTCTAGCTACTTCACGTTGAGCCCTCTCTAACTTTTCAGAATCGACCAGAGTATATCCATCCCAAACATTACATGCATATTCTAAAACTGGTAATAGATAAGTTTTGTAAATTCTTAAGAGAGCATTCCGCTTCAACATTTATTTGAGTTTTCGCATATATTTTTTTCATTACCGATTTATAGATTTCACTGACATAATCTGACCATTTTGCATCTGAATTGAATGTAACTCCAAGGTGCCTATGCAGACTGTTAAAATTCAAAAAATATCCTTCAAAAATCAGTTCAAGATCTTTAACTATATCATTTGAACTTGATATGAAAATAACTTCCGTCTTATTTGGATTGAAAATAACAAGCCAAGTGTTAGCCCACCTATTTAAAGCTTCCAGGTCCCTATTCAAAACTGTTTGTATATCTAGACAAGAAGATGAAGAAGTTTTTAAAGACGTATCATCAGCAAAGAGACGTGTTGTAGATTCTAGTACTTCGGCGATATCATTTACATATAAATTAAGAAAAACAACGGTCCGAGAATTTAACCCTGAGAAACTCCAGCACATATCAAACCAGTATCAGAAGAAGAATTATCTATAAGCAGTTTTCGATCCAAGAAAGGAAATTTCCTGAGATACCATATGCTTTTAACTTGACTAATAAGCCATTACCCCAGACTCTGTCTAAAGCTTTTGAGATTTCACAGAAAACTAAACAAGTATGCTTCTTTTCTTCTAGATCAAGACAAATATTATGATATAATTCGATTAATTGATACACAGCTGAGTGGCCAGGAATAAATCCTGATTGGTTCTGATAAAATAGAGAGTTTTCAAAAAAAAAACAATTATGCAAGTACTTAAAGATAACCCTTTCAAATGTTTTACCAACCGTAGACAAAAGAGAAATCGGTCTATAGTAAGAAGTCGATAACGATAATTTAAAAAGAAGTTCAAGTGGTTTACATACAGTTTTTGCAGTGTACTTCAACGTATGGTGGCTGATTTCATCCACACCTGAGGCTTTGCCAAGTTTTAAATTCAACAAATCATCACATATTTCATTGTAGTTTTCGGGTCTAAAATAGGAATATCAGTATTATTATCATCTATGTTAGTGATACTGCAAAAATAATTATTCAATCAATTTGATTTGTCCTTATCGTCAACTAATAAACGTTCCGATGTTGAATCAACTGAAGTAGGAATAGACTGCAAGGTACCTGAATTTCCCATCAATCTCTTGATCAGTCGCCAGTAATTTTTAGGATCAGATGAGTAATAAAAATCAATAAAATTTCCAACATATTCATAGAAGGGTTTTCTAGCATGCTTTTTCATGTTATTAACTTTGTTTCGCTGATTTTTGAATTTAGATATATCCCGTGGAAGCTTAGAATGCTTGGCTGTTTTTCGTAATATATCGCGTAATCTCATATTTTCTCAGGTCTGAATTCATCCATGGCTTATCGTTAGGTCTTATAGTTACTTCTATATGTGGTATTGATCTACAAGCAAAATCGAGAGAAAAAACTCAGTAAAATGTTCACTAGCCGAATCAACAGAGTTACATGTGGCAAAAAGAGTATTCCAGTCATATTCCTCGATAATGTGATTAAATCATACATAGTCACCTCTTTTATATTACCATTTTTTTTCGTTTGTAGATGGGTTTGATTAATAACGGGACAGCCTATATGCGACACAACCTTCGTGATCAGTAAAGGAGTTTTCGGTAGCTATGACGTAGGAGTCGTTGCAAGACAAAGATTCTGACACTAAAATTGGATCTGGTGGGACCTATTCGTGTAGGTTCATTTATAACATTTGTAAAATTAAAAGTATCAATAATGTCAGCAAAAGCATGATTCTCGGACATGGTTAGCATGTCAACATTGAGGTCTCCTGTCAAAATAATGTTTTTTGATAATTCTACAGCATCGTTTATTGAAGCCCGAAAATTATCCCAAAAATGATTATTGTGATAAGCAGACCGGTAAGCTGTCCCGATTATTAGACATTTGTCAGGAAGAAACACCTGAAACCATAATACTTCGATGTCGGGGCCTTCGAGGTCAACCAGCCTACTAACTTTTAAAGCCTCATTTACATATTTCTATAGAGTCTAAAAGGAGAGTGGAAACCTTCTATCAATAACTCACCTATGGGGACCTCAACATCAAGATGCGTTTCGGTGAGACAAATTATATCATATTCACCTGTAACGTTTTCTATGTATTCAATTTTGTTCCTTGCACTCCTAATATTTAAATGAAAAATAGAAAGCTCGCCTTCCACGGGACCAGGATTTGACTCAATATCCATATGCTGTAATAATAGCAAAAGCAAAATAAACAGAAAATCGTAATTGCTCACGTGCGTTACAAGATAATCATTCAACAAGTTTACAAATTTTGCTATGTTTTTGAAAATTATGCATAAATAGGCAAACAAAGTGAAATGTAATAAGAAAAAACAGAAACGGCACATTTTATATCCGTATGCTTTGGCGTAAAAAGTTCCGATTGCCACCCTGTGTGACATATAATCATTACCCATTGTCAAAAATCAAGCATTTGTGTACAAATCTATCAGGGTGACAAATCAGAGGTGTGCATAGATCCAGTGGTAGAAAATAAATATGATGTGAAAAACGATACAAAACATATACACAAATAAAATGATCAATACATCTTCTTGGTGCAACATGATATATAATATATAAAACTGACTGCACTATTTAAAATAATGGTCAGAAACGTAGTTTTAAATTAACGTAAGACCAGTATGAGGTAACTCGTGAAAAGCCTGTGGATGTGTCATGTTTATACATGACAACAGGTGGCGCTGTACAAAACGCACTGCGCTCTAACAGACACGCTCAACATAGCTAGCAGACGACAATCAATTAAACTGCAGTGACCGGGTAACAACTCCAGGTAAGAGCTTTTAATAATAAAAAAATTACAAAGTAATTACAGGGAATTCATATCTTTCGAATACAAAGAGATTTTTATGGTGAGATTCTACGGATAAATTGTTTGAAACACAAACATTTGGGTCGCTTTAATTTGAGTGAGCATGTAAAAAATCCAATGTGGTACACAATTGTAATATAAACATCAGAATTTGTTTCACACCAGTTTAGGAGTACTGCATAAGAAGTAGCGAGAAACATCCCACATAACAACCCATACAATAGCCCGGGCTCATCTATTTAAAATATTGTGCGGACAAGTATAATTTTATTGTAACCTGCAAACAAACGCGTACGAATGAGTTGGCGGGGATGGGTCACATAGTATGACAATTAAACGGTACAATCCAATGTAATAATATTGAAAAGTAATAATATTTTTAAAAAAAACACCACTGCTAATGAAATAATCAGGTACAAGTATATTTCATTAAGTGATGTTGTCGCTAACCATACGTGATGAACTATCGGGGATGGTGTGGATACTATCGGGGCGCGAAAGTTGGAGAATTACACGATATAATATATATACAGCAGCAAAGCAACAAACCATACCAAGTAAAAATATATAAAGCTTACGTGGATACTTTAACCTGCGGTTGCTGTGAGTGGGAATGGGTGGGGTGGAAGTGGGGGTAATACAAAGTGTATAACATACATACTTTTCTGGGTTCTAGAATATCCAAAGACATGTTTGACACAATACGAGAGTTTATAGAATAGCCTTTGATGGGAAACTTTATCAAAGACCTTTGATAAGTCTAAAAGTGCAACCCCTGTCGAATCATTTTTATCTATGGTTCTTGTTCAATATAGGGAATACTTGAAAAATACTCATTCAGAAGTTCAGCCTTATCCTTAATCCTGCTACACAAAACTCCATTGGAGCTTTTTGTTTGGATTTGGTTTATTACCTAGCATATTTCCAGACCCTTTTTTGTTTTCTTTTATCTGATTGGCCAGATTATTTCAAAGCGGGATTTTGAGGCCCTCGTTGTTGCTTGACCTTTTATAATTCTTCCAGTTTTTCTCAGTTCGACAGTGTTGGTATTTATACCATATTTTCCGTTTCTTTTTGATGTCATCTCTGGTTTTCATATATTCCTTCAGTTTATCGTGAT
Source organism: Mizuhopecten yessoensis (assembly GCF_002113885.1). NCBI lineage: Eukaryota > Metazoa > Mollusca > Bivalvia > Pectinida > Pectinidae > Mizuhopecten > Mizuhopecten yessoensis. The sequence continues at coordinate 629,447 of NW_018407749.1, read as the reverse complement.
TGACCATACTCACTGGTATATTTTCCTCTTCTCATGATGGTAAGATTTCAGCAAAGGTATTTTTCATGATTCCTCCGTTGTAATCCCCTCTAGCAACATGTGCTAATAATTATGTAAGTGTTCTGTGGGTTTTCACGACTGGTGTTGTAGTTACGTTTTTGGAAGTTTCTTTTCACCGTGATACGAGTCTCTGAGTCAGTATACAAGTTTAAGTTTAAAGTCGACAGCAAGCGGTACTGAGACTAAGACCTGGTATACAACACCAATACTAAGTCCAGGCAGTTAGCTGCCTGTCGTTCTCTGTACCTCGTCGTAGGGAAAATAACAGGTTGCTATAAATCTTTATATATATCTTTACTATATATCTTTAGTTATTTTCTTAAAAACAAGTAGCGTCGGAATTTTCCGAAATTAAAGTTGAAGATTGAGTCAAATATATTCTTTGTAATCGAAATCGCCTGTGAACTGAACCTTACTTTTTCGATTTCCGATAGTAATTCTAATGAGTTTGTGTTGTTTATATCATTGCTATTGGGAATTCTATAAATATTGCCAATTAAAAGTCTGTTTTTCAACCTACTACTACACCATATGTGTTCGTCAAAGTCCACTGGTATGGTTTCAGTAATAGCTGAGAGATTTTTTCTTGTCAAATAAGGATTCAATGTTTTTCAGACATATTCCAGTGTAGATTGTTATTTGGGATTTTTATAGAGTTCCTCATATTTATTGCTTGTAGATTGTTGATACATTGCTGTCAGTGATATGATGTTTTTATATAACCCATTATGATGTGTGACCATATATCACACTGTTTGTCATCTGGGTGTATCCCATCACGATAGAGCTTCAAATGTACCGATATCCTGTTACTTTTGAAAAAAGAATTCTTCCACGTGAGCTCAGGATGGATACACTTGTTCAACCTTAGTGTGTCTTTACCATGGCTGTAATTGTGGCGATATATGTGCTCATTCACCACTTAAACGTGTCGGGTAGTTCATGTTCCTCAGCTGAGATTAATAAAGTGTCTGTAGTTTCCTTACTATAATCGAGTAACATGTATTATATTTATTATATGAAGCCATGGACTATTGGGGACATTCCAACAATTTCAGGGTGACAGATGGCAATTCAGAAACAATCGTGAATGCCTCGATGAATGTGTTGTTTAGGTTGTCAACAACAGAATTGTTCCAACGGACTAGTGGTATTTCCCCTTCTTTTTATAGGTCAGGTCACGTGTACTGGACCTCAGGTAAAACGTTATCACACCGTGTCCATTCAACGTTCTGGGGAGCCTGGTACTAACTATTTAATCAGTTTTTAGTGCTTGCTCTTAAAGAAAAACACCCAGTTCACAAAGAAAAATGGTTGTACTCTGGATTCATATTCAAATACCTGTTGCAGAGAGCAAACTATTTACAGTCCGACACTAGTACGGGTTTCCGACATAGTGAGCTGTAGTCAATATCACAGAATGATACGTTCATGCCTTTGCCTTTTCTCAGACTAGAAGCTGAAACGCTTCGGAAACCTTGAAACAATGGTGACTATGTAGAGATTCCTTATAGACCCAAACAACATTACTCGACAAGAGCAATACAAGAACCGCTTGAACTGTTGGAACTGATTATTAGTCAAAATTGTTTGCCTCAGCTATTCAGAAAACCAGGTTTTTTTTGTGGATTGCGAATCAACATAAAAAGAATAAAAAATACCTGATCAGGAGCATGACAGGATAATTAAAATAGAATTTTGTTACGGTTGGCCGGGTGAAAGTTAAGAGGTTGAACCTTACTTTCTCATCCATTTATATAGCAGATTGTCACCTTTGAGAGTGAACTGACTAAAAAGATAACATTAGGCCAGAACCGAAAGGTGAACATTTGCATAAAAATTGTCAAATCAGCGTTATGGAAATTAAGTAGAAAATGTCTCATCCAATCAGAGGCAAAGACATTAAAATGAGCCAGAAAATAACAGTTATTAATTGGACCATTTCCAACGATTTTGTAATACTTGCGAATATTGTTATACAAGGAGAAGATGTCGAAATGTTTTGTTTTTTCTTGTTTTCAATATGATATTTCCCTCCGGTTTTTAAATAGAGCCATACAAGCCTTTTATAAAACGTTGATTTCCATTGGCCAAGGTTTGCTCCACGCCAAATGATATCAAAAAGCATTTGTTTGTATTTAAGAGAAGTCTTTTTAAATATTAATTCGATATCTCATTTTGAACCCCACTCCTAGGAAGACAACAACCTTTATTCAAAACAATCACTCAGCACAACGTTGTTTCACGCTAATTCAGGATAGTCTTAAAAAATAAACCCTCGTTTCCCTTTCTACGACAAGATCCATTTGTATATCCTTCATTTATACAACACGTATGTCCTGAGGACAGAACCCATTGCCTATTTACTAAGGCGAAGGTTCAATTCTAATGTCAAACGTAAGATAGTGCCAAGCCAGTCACTAGGAAACAAAAAAATATTCAATGGCAAGATATTTCCGGTCAGGTAAGACATGTATTGACATAACATTTAACGTATGGGTGTTACTGAAGCTGATAGTGACATCGCAATAAACATTTCTGGTCTTAAAAAGTGTGTTTACAAAACTGCGTATCGGGTTTTTAATCTGCACCCCATAATACTGTGCATCTGAGTGTAACGACAACTTACAGTTGCAAGAAGGAAGTAGGATAGTGTAACAAGATGGCGACCACTGCAGTTGTTGGCGTAATATCTCTGGTACTTTTCGTTATCCATGTTGTGGCTATAGCCACACCTGGCTGGATGGTGGTCGGAAAAGAGGGAATAGGATCAGCCTACATCGGACTGTTCCAAGTATGCTTTGGATCGAAGTGCGTAAGCTATGTCAATTACATATTTGCGGACAAGGAAGGAAACGTTAACGTATCATGTAAGTTTCAATCTTCGTAGTTAATTGTCTTCATATAAAAAGAGAAATATTAAAATTGAAAAATGGAAGTAAAGAGTATAAATAATGTGTTATTGACAAAAGAAGACAAAAGATTTTGCACAAACGTATCCACTGTATAAGATCTTAAGTTGCATAATAACGGTAGGGTATTGTATGACGTCCATGTGACGCTACAGTTTTTCTGTGCACCTGAAAACCTAATGCAGTGAAAACGTCTGTGCAAAATGTAACGTCTTTTTTACATCTGGTATTCGGGTACAATGTCCAGGGCAGGCACAAATAGCATATTTATCAAGTTTGGAAAGAATGAGTGGACGTGTTTGGAATATTTACTTGGCAATGGTCTTTCTTTCAATTTGTTCAACTATTACTTTAAAGTATGGTTGTCAACTGTTAGCCTGTTAACCGGTTTCTCGGTCGGAGGACCACGAACCGGTTACCCAAATCATTAACCGAATAGTCGGACATTTACTTAACCCTTTGGGGAGCCCCATGTTTCCCTGGCTTAGACCTACAAATTATCTGCATTTGCATAGATGCGCCCGAAATCGGATAGTTTTGAAATAAATTTAGTGTTCAGGGATAACATGTTAGTGTTGTTTTTGTACTCTTAATATATTAAGTTAACTGGCTAACCGTGGACAGCTCTACATTTTATCTGTTCTTAGAATCATTTTGTAATGACGTCATGCGTGTTATATGTCAAAGTTTTTTTCAGTAAGATTAGGCTCCTTTGGTTCGTGATATTATCGATTCGTGGAATGTACATATTTTCAATAAATTAAGTGTTTATACAATAAAGATAACCCACTGCCTCTAGTTTGGATATTTTTGGTAATTTTGAATACCGTCCCCTCGGGTTTTATTTCATGCATTACTGTATACATTTTCAGTCAGCTACATAGCGTTTGTCGGTCTGCACATTGTTGGAGCCATTATTCTGTTCGCAAATGGTGTAAACAGCCTGCGTCACTTCCGTTCCTTTCCGGATGGACAAGCACGTTCCATTGCCACCAAAGCGGCTATCATGTTGAGTGTTGCAAGTAAGTTTTATCATCTCGTGCAAATCAAGAGGAATATTAATAATACATGTTTAAATTATCAAAGTATTACCTTTAGGACAGTTGTATATATATTTGATTAGCAAATAAGTAATAGTGGCAGTGCGGACGAAACAATTGGTCAAATTTCAAGGCAACTCGCCACACAAACAATTACATACAGAAAAAAAGTTGACATTGTAACATAAACATTTTAGTTTTTTCATGTAAACTCTTTTTTCCTAGTGACTTAGTCCAAAATAATATAAATAGCCGCTTTCGTAACATTTTTAAATTATTTTTCTTCAAATATGAATCCAAAACCATTATTATTTCTCATTTCAATTTTAATACTTAATCAAATGTAATAGTTGTGATACTATTTAATACGGTTCGTATCTTTGTTCGTAGGCGGTTGTATCCTGGCTGGTGTTGTCTGGTTCTATCTTGATATGAAAACTGATTTGGACTTGATTGAATCGTCTTTGTCGCAGGAACTGAAATTTGGCTACTCATTTTACCTCGCCGTGGTGACAGGTGCATCAAGCCTCGTTGTCGCTATCACCATGTGTGTCGTTGCGAGTCAGATGGCGCCCCCTCCTGTCATCACCACGTTTATAACCCCGCCATGCCCGCAGACGGTTGTCGTGCATTCAACCACCACACACCAGGCAGGGTCTACATACCCAATGACCAGCCCTGTAGGGTTTGCCCAGAACGATCCTGCTTATGGATACGACCAGTAGTACGGGACCACGTCAAAGAGTAAGGTGACGACGAGGCCAGAAATCTACAATATGAAACTCTGTCAGTAAGAGCAACTACAAATCACTCTAACAGAGTCTGACAGTAATAATTCATTTTTATATATATAGCGTCTGTATTTCTTTGTGTATTGTATTGTGCTATATGGGAATATCTTATGCTTAACCAACGTATTACTCATAACGTCGGTTCAATATTCTTATGATTTTGTATATTAATATTCTTTTCATGTGTGCTGTTACAAATACAATCAATCTATATCTGGATATTCGTCTACGAGATAATCGAACTACTCGGTAAGTGACACGGACGTAAAACCAGTCTAACAAACAGAAACATTAACACCAACCACACCCCTAAGACTCACTATGGTACTACAAATCCTCTAAAATGGGAATATCTTATGCATAACCAACATATTACTCATAACGTCGGTTCAATATTCTTTTATGATTTGTTTGAAATATTTTTTGTTCCTTTTGTTTGTAAAATTTACATAATTACACATTCAACACAATCTCACATAATTTAACATTAAAAGATTACACAATCTCCTACAATGTTGCATTCCAAACAATCTTACATGATTTTATATTCCACACAGTCATACATTATATAACATTACACAATTCTATATAATGCAACATGAAACACAATTCTACATAATGCAACAACACACAATCCTATATAATACAACATTACACACAATCCTACATAATGAAACATTACACACAATCCTACATAATGCAACACTGCACACAATCCTACATAAAGCAACATGAAACACAATCCTTCATAATGCATGTAACAATTCACACAATCTTACATAAAGCAACATTAAACACAATCCTACATAATACAACATTACACACAATCCTACATAATGAAACATTACACACAATCCTACATAATGCAACACTGCACACAATCCTACATAAAGCAACATGAAACACAATCCTTCATAATACATGTAACAATTCACACAATCTTACATAAGGCAACATGAAACACAATCCTACATAATGCAACGCTACACACAATCCTACATAATGCAATACTACACACAATCCTACATAAGGCAACATTACACACAATCCTAAATAATGCAACACTACACACAATCCTACATAATACAATACTACACACAATCCTACATAATGCAACATTACTTACAATCTTACATAATGCAACACTACACACAATCCTACATAATTCAACACTACACACAATCCTACATAATGCAACATTACTTACAATCTTTCATAATGCAACATTACACACACTCCTACATAATGCAACATTAAACACAATCCTACATAATACAATACTCCACACAATCCTACATAATGCAGCATTACACACAATCCTACATAAAACAATACTACACACAATCTTACATAAAGCAACATTACACACAATCCTAAATAATGCAACACTGCACACAATCCTACATAAAGCAACATTAAACACAATCCTACATAATGCAATACTACACACAATCCTACATAAAGCAACATGAAACACAATCCTTCATAATACATGTAACAATTCACACAATCTTACATAAGGCAACATGAAACACAATCCTACATAATGCAACGCTACACACAATCCTACATAATGCAGCATTACACACAATCCTACATAAAGCAACATGAAACACAATCCTTCATAATACATGTAACAATTCACACAATCTTACATAAGGCAACATGAAACACAATCCTACATAATGCAACGCTACACACAATCCTACATAATTCAACATTACTTACAATCTTACTTAATGCAACATTACACACAATCCTGCATAATGCAACATTACATACAATCTGACATAATGCAACATTACACACACTCCTACATAATGCAACATTAATTACAATCTTACATAATGCAACGTTACACACAATCCTACATAATTCAACATTACTTACAATCTTACATAATGCAGCATTACACACAATCCTACATAACGCAACATTACTTACAATCTTAGATAATGCAACACTACACACAATCCTCCATAATGCAACATTACTTACAGTCTTACATAATGCAACATTACGCACAATCCTACATAATACAATACTCCACACAATCCTACATAATGCAACATTTCTTACAAATTAACATAATGCAACATTACACACGATCCTACATAATGCAACATTACACACAATCCTACATAATGCAACATTACACACAGTCTTTCATAATTCAACATAACGTGTAACCTTACATAATTGAAAATTACCCACAATCTCATATAATTCAGCGCTTTATCTAACATAGTTAATTTTTACTTAATATTCAATTATTTCATATAACTGAAAGTCTCACAAATTTCAGCAGTACACACAATCTTATCTAATTACTCTTTTTTTAACGTTCACGTTGTTTTACATAAGATAGAAACAACACATTTTTAACATTATATAAGATATAAACTACATCTTGTTTGACATTGTATAGAACACAATCAACATATATGTTGTTGGACACGAATTTGACTATTTTTCGTCGTATTTCCTTCCTCTGTTAAGTAAAATACGAGTTCAGTTCCCTTTAGCCTGATCAATTACCCCGAGAGGTCAATCCTTGAGCTGGTCATATCAAATCTTATCACATAACCGAGCTTTCGACATGATTGACCAGGTTCCACACTGAAACACACAATCTATATTAAATTCATCATTAAGGCTCTATGACATATTGATTAATATTTTCATACAAGTATGATACTGTTTTAAGCGGAACTATTTTCTTTCGCTTTGATTAAAAATATAACCACAGGTCATGTTTCAGTTGATTTTTATTTGTTATTTTGTTCGTTATAAGTTTGATTGTTTGCTGTTATGCTTTATATAATTCCCCCCCCCCTTCCTTATTATCCATTTCATAATACAATGTACTTATGACTGTATTTATCAGTATTGAAATTTAATTATTTCCTGGATATCCTAGTATAGCAGTTTCCTCTGTTTTAAGTATAATGTTAGTATATCCAGGAACAATGTTCCTCATTAATGTTTCTACATATTATTACAAATTATAATATTTGTAGTGAATTCACATTTAAAGAACAAATGTTCGGTTTTGCAAAAGTGACATTTTCCATTCGAACTTCCAAACGTCTTAATTTGCGTTTCTGTATATCGTATTCTGTGTATACATTTCCATTGAAATTCCTTATTTTTTTTAAAGATTTTAGTATGTTTAAACAGATTTTGCCAATTTGACACCATGGAAATTGGTTTTTGTATATGAGCCGCCGGCTGGGATTAGGTTCCTTACGCAGTAAAAAATCAATTTTGTGATTTTTATGATTTCGAAATCTAGAGACATTTCTGATCACAATGATATAAAAAATATGCCAGTCCGTCAATATTTGATGATTTGACGCCACTTTAAAGATACGTCATACATAGAAGTATGCTATATGACTTCTGACGTCGCTTGCAGCGTCATAATTTCTAACGTTACTTTTAAGATTGATACCGGCGGGTAACATATGTATATTAATTTTAACTGCTTATTTCTGGCTTCACTCCAGAAGTTAGGGTTAGGGTTAGAGCATGATTGTAAAGGGAAATTCCAGAGCAGTTAAACGGAAATAATAAAATATGTTATTAAGTCATACACAAATACTGAAATGTAAAACAAATAGGGTTCCATATGACCATGGTACAAATAATACTTCTGTACTTTTGAACTTTGAAGACTAACATCTCTACAGTTTTCTTCCGGTTATAGCTGTGACAAAAATATGTTTACAACAAAATCTTGAATCAGTATTCACAAATCTATACCACTTTGTAATGACCATGACATACATGAAATAAAATAGAGATTTGACGTTGCAAGCGTGGTCACTGTCTTTTACGTCGCAAATTTGAATGTCAGTCATGCCCAGCT
>NW_018407749.1:505606-619761 GCF_002113885.1 Mizuhopecten yessoensis | reverse complement strand
AAAAAAAATGCATTCTCAACACATTTATTGGACGTGAAAAACAACATTGTACAATCAGAAACGATGGATTTCAGGGGGCTAAATTACCGAGTTATCGTGGGGTATTTAAGTTTTATGAGTACACGTATGAAGCTCTCGGCGTGTCACATATGTCTACATGTACGTAGGACTTCGACCGTATAGCTGAATACGACCAGCCCGGATCATATTGCTGTATAAACATTGTTTAACTGACATGCTGTTGTGCATGTGATGGTATAATCAATTACGTTAATAATGAGACCTCTTTATTACTTTTTATTAAACAAGATGGTGCCCATAAAAAGTTCAGTTTATGCATAATCTATGACAAAATAACAAAAGAAAAGTGTGCTGAATCGATATTTGATATGAAATCCATTACTATCTCGCTAAAGATTGATTAGTCGTATAGAACACGTATAGAGACATACTGGTCAGAAAAGATTTTACCAACGATCAAGCGCGAGGGTGTTTTACAAAAAAGATTGAAAAACAACAATTGCAAATCAATGAATCACATGCTCAAGTTTCAAACTTATGAAGTTCCCGATCGAATTCAGGGTTTATGTACTTTATACTATTCATCAGTCTCAATACTATGATGTACCACGTAATTAGATTAAGTTTAAGTTCGTGGATGGTGTACGTAGAAAAATGAGTTCCCGAGCTTTTTCAGCATGCAACAATCGCATTACTTTTGATGGTCGTTGGTACCGGTGACTATGAACTGGCCGCGCACGCGCAAAATTTCAAGCTTAGTTATCTTGCGGGAATTGTCATCATTTGATAACGCCCTAAAAGTTAAAAGTTCCCAACACATGTGTGCTAGAAAACCGACTTTTGTTTTTACTTCTACGAATGATATGTTAACAATACCGCAGGAATCGCTAAAAATATGAAAATACCGACGGTATTAAGCATTAAGCTTTATTAAAAGTTATTTTTTATCTGATTTTTATTTATAAGTCTACAAATAAAAACGCAGTATTTATATGTTTTCAAACACATTACATATGTATAGTCAAACGAACATATATTACGGACAAAGAGTTCGTAGCGGTCTGGTAACTTCTACAAAGAATGGAACTGAAAAAAAATAATCCATGGAACTGAAATAAAATCATCCAAGAAGTACTGGAGGGATCTTTCTCAAATTTTATATGTAGGTTCCCCTTGCTCCTTAGCTGTGCATGGCAACCTTTGAGACTGATCGGATTAACAACATGGCCGACAGGCAGCCCTCTTGGATTTTGATATTGAAAGTTTGTTATTGTTATTTCTCGGGAAGTTTTAGAGGGATCTTTCTCAAATTTTATCTGTAGGTTCCCCTTGGTCCTTAACTGTGCAGGGCAACTTTTGCGACTGATCGGATAAACAACATGGCCGACAGGCAGCCATCTTGGATTTTGGTATTGAAAGTTTGTTATCGCTATTTCTCAAGAAGTACTAGAGGGATCTTTCTCAAATCTTATATGTAGGTTCCCTTGGTCCTTTAACTGTGCAGGGCATTTTTTTGAGACTGATCGGATAAACAATATGGCCGACAGGCAGCCATCTTTGATTTTGATATTGAAAGTTTGTTATCGCTATTTCTCAAGAAGTACTAGAGGGATCTTTCTCAAATTTTAGATGTAGGTTCCCCTTTGTCCTAACTGTGCAGGGTAATTTTAGAGACTGATCGGATAAACAACATGGCCGACAGGCAGCCATCTTGGATTTTGATAGTGAAAGTTTGTTATCGCTGTTTCTCGGGAAGTACGGGAGGGATCTTTCTCAAATTTTTAATGTAGGTTTCCCTTGATTCCTCGTTGTGTATGTTATATTTTGAGACTGATCATAAAACAAAATGGATTAAAAGAAGAACTAAACAGATCTTTCTCATATTGCAATGATCGATTCTATTTCTTTCACATTAAGTACTGTACTAGTAAATATGTGAAATGACAAACTCACTTTGAAGGTTGGCTTTCATACACATCAGTATTAAGTTTAGATCAAAAGTTACCTCAAGGTGCATTTACTGTTAACATGACTCGATCAAACAGATAAGAGGAAAGAAGAGAAAAAGATCGAACTGACAAAGTACTAATGGAGATGGTACAAAGGTGGGCGCCAAGATCCCTTTGGGATCTCTTGTTATAGTTTTTGTCTGGCGACATTTGTTGTCACTTGAAGACGCTTTCTATTCATTAAAAGCATTTGGTCATTTATCTCATTATACAATAAAAAATACACATATTTTTCTTAATGTTTACATACCTCATATTTTACAGCATGTTTTTTGTTTCTTCTGAGTGTTCCCTAGCTGCGATAACGTAGCCTTCTGACGACGACATTTTTTCAATCGGGGCAGAGGAGGCCGGGTATTAATATTAGTATTAAGTGTTCCCATGCATCCGAAGAACTGCATCAAAAATGCGTCCTTAGATTCTCGAGATAATGCACATTGATATTATTTAAGTACAGAAAACATGACTAGTCGATTGACTTATTTGTGTTTTGAAACTGCAAGTCACATTGTATAAATGTAGACGTGCAAGTTAGCCTGCACCCCTTGTCCCACACGCCAGAACTTGGCCAACATTTAGCACAATTACTAGCCGAAGAAACGGGAAAGAAGTGACTGAACAGATCGTCTAGCTCTGCAGCTATCACACTATCACATAAACTCATATACTTTAAATTGGGTGGAAGATAGACTGCTACATGTCACAAGTTTAAACGCAGCCACTGTGTCTGTCATCTTCCGTAGCGAATGTAAACAATCTACCGGAAGTGTGCGCACCAGAAAACGGAAATCCCTGTCGCTTGGATATTTAAGTCAATTTGATTAATTATTGATATCTAAAGTGTATGATATTGTTTGAATAATTAAGAGATAGCTTTCTAGTTTCAGTAGTTACATTATATGTATATGTTTTGGGAATAATACAAGTTATATTGTACATTTTTGTACAGTGAGATTTCCGTTTCCGCGCGAAACAGAAATAGAATAGAAATTTGACGTCTGTCGGAATTCCCGTTTTTCTCCCTTTTCATTAGCTAGAAGTTAAGGACCCAAATCCCAGCCGGCGGCTCATATGTGCTCCCATTTCCTATGTACTTTTAGTTCCGTATTACCATTCATTTTCTTGCTAATATAACTCAATTTTAGCGTTTTATAAACGATATGTTTATTGTATTTATCTACAATATTTGATGCTGAATCTATTTTTGGATACTCAACAGGTTCACTTATTATTTCTTACTCAATATTTTTTTATACTTTCTTTCAATATTCTTTAATACTTTTCCGGAATAGCGGACTACGTCTGACCAACTCAGAAATGAAGTTTCTTTTATCAATCGCTATTTGTGAAAGAACAATAAAACAAAGGTTTTCTGTTAAATAGTATCAGATGGCTGACAAATAGTTCTTGTTTTAGGAGTTCGTCTCTATCTGTTGGATAACTTAGTTTTAAAAATTGGGACCATGCCGTTAGAAGATTTATTCTTTTCGGATGTGTTGTTAGAAATACCATCAATCTGCATCTGTGTATTTGTCTGCCTCAAAACCAAACTACATGGTAGTGAAACGGACGTAAAAACACTTTATCAAACAGAAATATGGATCTTATGAAATTGATATCGATAAACAAATTTTATAAAATTGCATATTAAATAAAACGATCTGACATAATAGCGACATTGAATTGTCAAAGTGTACGTTGGTTGTATTTGATTTGATATTTGATTTCTTACAGTCAACCGAATTGAGCAGCTTCATAAAATATTAATGAAATAAAGCTTATGAAAACGTTTCGCAAGACTTTTTATTCATTATTCAATGTATTCTTACTTTTGTATATATATTTTTTTACCTAGACAAGTTGCATTGATTCCTGTTGGTTTTTTTTACCTGTATCGAGGTTTGTTCAATTTAATGTGTACATGTTTATACTATGGATTACGTCAAAAACATTATCAAAATTGGAGCTCAACGAGAATTGATAATTGAATACTAAATAATTTGTTACATCAGAAACGACAAATAGCATGCTATTACAACTGCTCTTTTACGATAGTTTTCACAATGGAAACTATCTTTTGTGGACAAAATCTTAAAAGGTACCTTGAAACCAAATGGACGCTACAAAACAGATAGTGTATCGCCAATATCAGGCTCCAGCAAATACCATCTGTAGTATTATTTGTGATTTTTTTTATTTATTTAGATCCATACTTGACTAACAATATTGCTCAGTATTGGTAAAACTCTTTTACAACAGAATAATAACAATTTGGAACAAATCGGTGCTTGGGTTGCAGACCAATAACAACCTTAAATCTTAAAAGAGATCAAATCAGAAAAATGACTTTAAACAGTACACGGCATCAGGGATTGTTCTCAAAATGTCGTTTGTGTCATGTACGCAGTATCTATATTTCAAACATTTTTTATCGAGAAAGGAAAAAAAACCCAGCGAAACTGACAAATTCATCTGACCGCGCACTCTCTTGTCTGCCTAAATCTAAAATACAGTTTCGGGAAGATACCTGATCACCACATTCCGCTCAATTCAACACATTATTTTTACGGGTTTTTCACGGGCTGTAAAAGCCAAGGCTCGATCTCAATTTCTGACGTATCCTTATCTCCAAGGGTTCATTGCACTTTCCTCCACTGAACCTGTTTGGAGATATGGAATAGGCCTTCAGCAATGTTGTAAACGCTTAAATGGATGGCTAAAAGCACAAATATTAATATATAAAACATTCTATTTTTATATTGTTTCATCATATATATATATATATCACAATACTTCTATAAAAAAAAAAAATTAAAAAAATACATAAGACGAAAATCGTCAAGTTTTCACAAAAGGAAATAGGGCTTGTGTTGCTCAGCTGTTGCTTTCTTTTTCTAAAATATAAAAAGTTGAAAGAATCTTGCAAGCTGGAAACAATGGTGACTTTCTAGAGATTCCTTATAGACCCAAACAACATTACTCGATAAGAGTAATGGAAGAACCGTTTGAACTGTTGGACCTGATAACTACTCAAAAGTGTTTGTATCAGTCATTCAGAGAACCAGGTAGTCTTGTGTGGATTACGAATCAACATGAAACAAATGAAACAGCTTGATCAGGAGCATGACAGGATTATTAAAATAGAATTTTGGTACGGTTTGCCGGGTGAAAGTTAAGACGTTGAAAATTTATTTCTTATCCATTTATATAGCAGGTTGACATCCGAGAGTGAATTGACTATAAAAAAGATAACATATGACCAGGGCCTTGCGATGAACATTACAATAAAATTCTCCAAAATCAGCCTTATGGAAATTGAGAAGTTGAAAATGTCTCATCCAATCATTGGCAAAGGAGTTCAATTGAGCCAGACAAATAACAGTTATTAAGTGGACCAATTGCGACAATTTTGTGAACATTTGCGAATATTGTTAGACATCCAGACGATGTCGAAAGACTTTGTTTTTTCTTGCTTCCCATAGTGTGATTCACACTCCTGTCAACAACGTTGAATCCAATCGCCCAGATTTTCCCCATGCCAAATGATATCAAAAAGCATTTCACTATATTTGAGGAGGAGTCTTTTTAATTTAATATCCCATTTTGAACCCCGTTCCCAGGAGGACAACACCCTTTATTTAAAACAATCACTTCGCACAACGTTGTTTCACACTAATTCAGGATAATCTTTAAAAATAAATCATCGTTTCCTTTTCTACGACGAGATCCATTTATCAAAAAGAAAGGCACGCCTTTCATTTATACAACACGTATGTCCTGTGGCTGGAGGACAGAACCCATTGTCTATTTACTTAAGCGAAGGTTCAATACTAAGGTCAATTGTAAGATAGTGCCAAGCCAGTTGAGGCAACAAAACATTAGTCCATGGCATGATCTTTCCGGCCAGGTGAGACATGTATTGACATAACATTTGAAGACATCGGTGTTACTGAAGCTGAAAGTGACATCGCAATGAATTTGATGGCGCAAACAATTCTTCACCTCTGCATGCCTGCGCATTTCTGGTCTTAAAAATGTGTTTACACATATGAAGGCAAAAAACTTCGCATCGGGTTTTAAATCTGCACTACATAATACTGTGCATCTGAGCGTAACGACAACTTGCAGTTGCAAGAAGGAAGTAGGATAGTGTAACAAGATGGCGACCACTGCAGTTGTTGGCGTAATATCTCTGGGACTTTTCGTTATCCATGTTGTGGCTATAGCCACACCTGGCTGGATGGTGGTCGGAAAAGACGGAATAGGATCAGCCTACATCGGACTGTTCCAAGTATGCTTTGGATCGAAGTGCGTAAGCTATGTCAATTACATATTTGCGGACAAGGAAGGAGACGTTCATGTATCATGTAAGTTTCAATATTCGTAGATAATTGTCTTCATATAAAAAAAGAAATATTAAAATTTAAAAATGGAAGTAAAGAGTATAAATAATGTGTTATTGACAAAAGAAGACTCATGATTTTGCACAAACGTGTCCACTGTATTAGATCTTAAGTTGCATAATAACGGTAGGGTATTGTATGACGTCCATGTGACGCTACAGTTTAACTGTGCACCTGAAAACCTAATACAGTGAAAACGTCTGTGCAAAATGTAGCGTCTTTTTCACACCTGGTATCCGGATACAATGATCAGAGCAGGCACAAATAACACAGAATCAAATTTATCAAATTTGAAAAGAATGAGTGGACGTGTTCGCGGTTTCTCGGCCAAAATCATTAACCAAATAGTTGGACATTTAAATAACCCTTTGGGGAGCCCCATGTTTCCCTGCCTTAGACCTACAAACTTTCTATAGATGCGCCTAAAATCGGAGAGTTTTGTACTAAAATTAGTGTTCAGGGATAAAATGTTAGTGTTGTTTTTGTACTCTTAATAGATCCTAAAAGGAAACCAGAATACAAAGCTGTGAAATTTCAACTTTTAAAGATAGAACGCTTTTACATACGAGATGTAAATATAATTTGACGAGTACACACTTGAATGAGCAAGCATGTCTTAAAACGTTCGTCGATCAAATTTTGTTGTTACAGATAACTGTAATTGAATCCCGTCTTACAGCATTCCGGCATTTGTTGTCCATGAAATATACTTACTGGGGTTACATGCAACTATTTCCTGCGTTTAGCTTGAAATACATGAATAAACTATCATGCTAATTAATATATACATGTATGTTTGTGGTGTAAATACGTTTGAGATAGACAATTTACTAAAACGGTTACTCGTTCGGAAGATCGTTTGAGTAACCGGTTACCAAAATATGACCGGTTTAAAACCCCTACTTTAAAGACTGCATAGTCGAAATAAGTGAACATATCTCTGAAACGTGGAGTAGAAATGACATCATTGAAGGTATTTGATAAGTCATTTAACTTTTTACTATTATGTTTGGTAATAATTACACTTGTATAAACTGTATAACGTTTTTCAGTACTTTCTATGACAATTTTACACAGGTAAAAATGATTAATAACATCTGCTTAGACATTTGAGTCGAACAAATGCTATGTTTTTAGGATCGAGGTTGTTAGGCATTGAGTGATTTTTCACCTGTTATTTTGCTGTGACCCCTTGTTCTCTGGTTATCCCCGTACCTGTGGATATTGTGAATACTTGATTATACTGTATTGTTGAGTAGATAGCCTTAAAATTTACTATTTATCTGTGTACGACTGTTCTCTAGTCCCTCACAATCTTTATGACCATCCTCTGTACATTTTCTACTTGTTGAACATTCTCCACAAAACTGGATTTCATACAGTTACCACATAATCCAGATGGGGTCTAAATACTAGTAAGGCTTTATTTTAAAGCAAATCAGAGTACGTTTGAGTAATTCTATCATTCTGCTAGCCTTCTTGATACAGTCTTACACATAGGCAACGAAAGGAAGAGAAGAGAAAAAAATAAAATCGTTTTTGGATATAAAGAACAAGAGCATGAAGAAGCAAAGAAAAGGAAATAGGCAGACGAGGAGGAAATTAGGAGCTTACTGAAAACGTGCAATATCGTTTTCAACAGCGACAATGTAACAAATGTAATGAGACTTGGTAGGTTTGAGAAAAACAGGAAAAGACAAATCAAGGCCTATACTGGTTTCTTTTGGTATCACCAAAGTAAAAAAAAAATGCGAAGGATTGTAAAGGTGACCAAAAGATAACAGACAATGGAGGACCTAGAACAAATTAAAGGGGAAAATCACCTTCAAACTTTAAGGACTTGTACATTATGTTCACCAATGCTGATATATTAGCTCATGTCAAATTACAAGAACTCAGACTCCGAGTTAAAGATAATGCGCGTATGATAATTATTGTTCAGGAAGTTAAACCGAAATCATACAAAAGAGATGTAATGCTTAGTGAATACAATTTGGAAGGGTATGATTTTTTACCTCTAAACAAATGCAAGAACTCCCATGGGAGAGGCATGATCATGTTTATTCTTAATCAAATTAGCTACCTACGTCAGTTTGGAAAGATGATGTCAGTAGTGGCATTCCACAGGGATCTGGTCTGGGACCAAACCTGTTTGTGCTTTATTTTAATGACCTACCGGGCAATACAAATACATAATAATGTTACCGGGCAATATCGAACAACCAGGACTGCGCGGCTCTACAGGAAGATTTGCTAAAGGCCCAGGCATGGAATATCAAGTGGCTACTCCACTTACATCCTGACAAATGCAAAGCCACGAGAATAGTAAAAAACGTTAGTATTACGTTTACGTACAACCTAGACGATGATAAGGAACTTCCGTTTACCGCAAACGAAAAGATATAGGTGTAACAATTGATAACAAACTGTCATTTGATGTACATATATCTGAAAAAAAACAATAAGGCGAATTCGATTATGGGTGTGATTAGGAGCACTATGGAATATATGGACCATAATACATTCAAGGCTCTATACAAAGGACTCGTAAGACCCCCATCTTGAATATGCCAACCAAATTTGGAGCTTGCACCTGATAAAACATATAGAAGCCATTGAAAACGTCCAGAAAGGAGCAACTAAATTGATACCGGGTATGACAGACCTGTCCTACCCAGAGAGACTTGAGGTATTGCAGTTCCAAACATTGACTTACAGACGCGTCAGGGGAGACATGATTGAACTTTTTAAAATAATGACAGGGAAATATGATCACGAAGTGTCCAAGTTCATATCCTAAAAGAAGAACAATACTGTTACAAGGGGCCATTAGTATAAACTATTCAAGGATAGAACGCGCTCAAACATGAGAAAGAATTCATTTTGTCACAGAACTGTTGACATCTGGAACAGCCTGTCACCAGAGATGATGTTATCAAGAACTATCAAATCTTTCGAGTCTTGCCTAGACCATCACTTGAGAAACCAACCGATACTCTATAATTAAAGAGAACCAATTTCGCCTGTTGTCAGTATAATGTGACAGGGTGGGGTGTCCTGCTGGATGTCTTCGGCAGTAGGTTTCAGTGAAGTAGCACTATAAAGTCGGCATCAGTTCCGCGCTATCACAAGGAGACAAACACGAACATATCGCAGCCTCCCAAAATACACACGCATTCATTACACGCATGCATCTTGTACACAAGGGAGGCTATCCATAAATGACCATAGCTGTTGAAACCAAACCAAACCCGTAGTTCAATATATTAACTGAATATACTTTCTGATATTTAATTATCAAATTAATGTTGTGAACACTAATTACTCTAATTTGGAATGTATGTATAATTTACTTTTTCAACTCAACTATTAATGATTTATGTTATTCAAATGTCCGTACTCTTGTCAGGATTTGTTCAAACCGTATTGAGCTGACAGCAGAGGATTTTCTGTAAGTCCTACAGTCAGAATAAAATCTGTGTATCTGTGTAGCTGTGTATGGGCACTGAATTTGAATGGTAGAACAATCCCGGGTGTTTCCCCGCTTCACGTTTTAAAACTATTTTAGGTTATCTTTCTTTATACTGTGTGTTTATTGTGAGTTTCTGAATGAAGTGTTTTGCGTTTTTCTGTTTTAAACTTTATTTCGATTTGCATTAGCCATTTTTGAAAATTAAATACAAGAAAAGAAATATTAAAAAAAATACCGAAAAATAATACCGTGTTTTCATTACAAACTTTTTGTGTATTTTAGAAATTTTAAAACCCTTTACCTTATACATTTTTTTATTAGGGGTTTTAAACCGGTCAAATTTTGGTAACCGAATACTCGATAAATCTTCTGATCGAGAAACTGGTTTATCGGCCAATGTGATAAGCAAATAATAAACAACGACAAATACATTACAAAAATTATATGTTTAGCAAAGATTCTATTAAAAAGTATTAACACCACATACAGACATGTGTAAATCACTAAGCATGATAGTTTACTTGCAAATTTCAAGCTAAACACAGGAAATGTAACGTCAGTAAGTATATTTCATGGTCAAAAAATGTCAGAATACAGTAAGGCAGAAATCATATGCGGTAATATTTTTCTGTAGGACAAAATTTGATCTACAAACGTTTTAATACATGCTTGCTTTTCGAAATTTAAACCAATTTCTACCCTTTCGGATTATGGCCAAACTTTTATTCTCGAACCAAATAAATCATTTTTTTACAAATGTGAAGCTCACATAGCCCACTTCATCATGCTTATACCAATTTTAGTACAGTTTTATCTTTATAACTATTTTACATATCATTATACAGGGGTTAGCCATTTAACAAAAATATCACCCATGGCCACAACCCTCTACTGTATACTCTTACCTTATACATCACTTTTTTTCCCAAAATTTAATTAAAACCTTTTAAATGTCTGGAAAATGAGACAATGAACACAACGATGTATCCGTTTCCTTTCTCACTTTAATATTTACCAATTCTGCTCTCAAACTACCAACAAAGGGAGGTAATTTGAAAAATGTAGTTTTCATGAATAAAACTTCTTTTTGGGTGAAATATGATGCTTTGATATCATGTGCATGTGAAAAACAAACAATACAGTGATACTATGATGTTACTGTCTGGTTTGATGACCTATCTATGTTACGGGTTATTTGGCGTTTTTGAGTAGTTTTAAGCAATAATGAATGAAAGTGAAGCTGAATCAAGCATAAAAAGGTCAGAAAAAATCAAGTTCTATGTGTATATGGTAACAGTATACAGTAGAAATGGCCCGACTCTGATAAACAAGGCACATGTCGAGGAAATGTAAACACAGCGGATTTACCCTACACAACACATGTATACATGTATATATATTTGTAAACTGCATTACATTTACAATACATATAAAGAACTGAGAAGTGTATAAACCTCTTTTTTCTATGTATGTCACTTGTGTGAAAGCCATGGTTACCACATCAAAAATTACCAAAAAAGGCCAAAAATTGTTTTCTGTCTGAAATTAAAGATTTCCTACTTGGTTGCAGAATTATCTGGGTCACAGTAAAATTGTAAAACTTGATTTTTTGCAATTTTTTGTCGTGTGCTGTTGTCAAAATTTTACCTCCTGTAAGGCTAGCTTTTCATTTGTACGCACCCTTTCGGATTATGGCCAACATTTTATTCTCGAACCAAAAAAATCTTCTTTTTTTCACAAATGTGAAGCTCACATAGCCCACGTCATCATGCTTATACCAATTTTAGTACAGTTTTATTTTTATAATTTTTTTTACATATCATTATACAGGGGTTAGCCATTTAACAAAAATATCACCCATGGCCACAACCCTCTACTGTATACTGCTACCTTGCCTCTAGTTTGGATATTTTTGGCAATTTTGAATAAAACTTTCGTCCCCTCGGGTTTTATTTCATGCATTACTGTATACATTTTCAGTCAGCTACATAGCGTTGGTCGGTCTGCACATTGTTGGAGCCATTATTCTGTTCGCAAATGGTGTAAACAGCCTGCGTCACTTCCGTTCCTTTCCGGATGGACAAGCACGTTCCATTGCCACCAAAGCGGCTATCATGTTGAGTGTTGCAAGTAAGTTTTATCATCTGTTGCAAATAAAGAGGAATATTAATAACATATGTTTAAATTATCAAAGTATTACCTTTAGGACAGTTGTATATATATTTGATTAGCAAAGAAGTAATAGTGGCAGCGCGGATGAAACAATTGGTCAAATTTCAAGGCAACCCGCCACACAAACAATTACATATCAAAACGTAAAACCTACAGAAAAAAAGTTAACTTGAAACATTGACACACTGACATTGTCACATAAACATTTTAGTTGTTCATGTAAACTCTTTTTTCTAGTGACTTAGTCCAAAATAATATAAATAGCCGGTTTCGTAACATTTTTAAATAATTTTTCTTCAAATATGAATCCAAAACAATTATTATTTCTCATTTCAATTTTAATACTTAATCAAATGTAATAGATGTAATAATATTTAATACGGTTCGTATCTTTGTTCGTAGGCGGTTGTATCCTGGCTGGTGTTGTCTGGTTCTATCTTGATATCAAAACTGGTTTGGACTTGATTGAATCGTCTTTGTCGCAGGAACTGAAATTTGGCTACTCATCTTACCTCGCCGTGGTGACAGGTGCATCAAGCCTCGTTGTCGCTATCACCATGTGTGTCGTTGCGAGTCAGATGGCGCCCCCTCCTGTCATCACCACGTTTATAACCCCGCCATGCCCGCAGACGGTTGCCGTGCATTCAACCACCACACACCAGGCAGGGTCTACATACCCAATGACCAGCCCTGTAGGGTTTGCCCAGAACGATCCTGCTTATGGATACGACCAGTAGTACGGGACCACGTCATAGAGTAGGTGAAGACGAGGCCAGAAATCTACAATATGAAACTGTCAGTAAGAGCAACTACAAATTACTCTTACAGAGTCTGACAGTAATAATTCATTTATATATATATATAGCGTCTGTATTTTTGTGTGTATTGTATTGTGCTATATGGAAATATCTTATGCTTAACCAACGTATTACTCATAACGTCGGTTCAATATTCTTATGATTTTGTATATTAATATTCTTTTCATGTGTGCTGTTACAAATACAATCAATCTATATCTGGATATTCGTCTACCAGATAATCGAACTACTCGGTAAATGACACGGACGTAAAACCAGTCTAACAAACAGAAACATTAACACCAACCACACCCCTAAGACTCACTATGGTACTACAAATCCTCTAAAATGGGAATATCTTATGCATAACCAACATATTACTCATAACGTCGGTTCAATATTCTTTTATGATTTGTTTGAAATATTTTGTGTTCCTTTTGTTTGTAAAATTTACATAATTACACATTCAACACAATCTCACATAATTAAACATTAAAAGATTACACAATCTCCTACAATGTAGCATTCCAAACAATCTTACATGATTTTATATTTCACACAGTCATACATTATATAACATTACACACAATCTTACATAATTCAACATTACACACAATTCTATATAATGCAACATGAAACACAATTCTACATAATGCAACATGAAACACAATCCTACATAATGCATGCAACACTACACACAATCCGACATAATGCAACATTACACACAATCCTACATAATGTAACATTACGTACAATCTTACATAAGGCAACACTAAACACAATCCTACATAATTACACATTAAACACAATCTTACATAATGCAACATCAAACACAATCCTACATAATGCAACATTACACACAATCCTACATAATGCAACATTACACACAATCCTACATAATGCAACATTACTCACAATCCTACATAATGCAACATGAAACACAATCCTACATAATGCAACATTACACACAATCCTACATAATGCAACATTACACACAATCCTACATAATGCAACATTACACACAATCCTACATAATGCAACATTACACACAATCCTACATAATGCAACATTACACACAATCCTACATAATGCAACATTACACACAATCCTACATAATGCAACATTACACACAATCCTACATAATGCAACATTACACACAATCCTACATAATGCAACATTACACACAATCCTACATAATGCAACATTACACACAATCCTACATAATGCAACATTACACACAGTCTTTCATAATTCAGCATAACGTGTAACCTTACACAATTGAAATTACCCACAATCTCATAGAATTCAACGCTTTATCTAACATAAATTATTTTTACTTAATTTTCAATTATTTAATATAACTGAAAATCTCACAAATTTCAGCAGTACACACAATCTTATCTAATTACTCTTGTTTACGTTCACGTTGTTTTACATTGTATAAGATAGAAACAACACATTTTTAACATTATATAAGATATAAACTACATCTTGTTTGACATTGTATAGGACATAATCAACATATATTTTGTTGGACACGAATTTGACTATTTTTCGTCGTATTTCCTTCCTCTGTTAAGTAAAATACGAGTTCAGTTCCCTTTAGCCTGATCAATTACCCCGAGAGGTCAATCCTTGAGCTGGTCATATCAAATCTTATCACATAACCGAGCTGTCGACATGATTGACCGGGTTCCACACTGAAACACACAATCTATATGCAATTCATCATTAAGGCTCTATAACATATTGGTTAATAATATCATACAAGTATGATACTGTTTCAACTGGAACTATTTTCTTTTGCTTCGATTAACAATATAACCACAGGTCATGTTTCAGTTGATTTTTATTTGTTATTTCGTTTGTTCTAAGTTTGGTTGTTTGCTGTTATGCTTTATATAACTCCTTTCCTTCCTTATTATTCATTTCATAATACAATGCACTTATGACTGTATTTATCAGTATTGAAATTTCATTATTTCCTGGATATCCTAGTATAGCAGTTTCCTCTTTTTTAAGTACAATGTTTGTATATCCAGGAACAATGTTCCTCATTAATGTTGCTACAGAAGTTATAATATTTCTAGTGAATTCACATTTAAAGAACAAATGTTCGGTTTTGCAAAAGTGACATTTTCCATTCGAACTTCCAAACGTCTTAATTTGCGTTTCTGTATATCATATTCTGTGTATACATTTCCATTGAAATTCCTTTTTTTTTTTTTAAAGATTTGACACCATGGAAATTGGTTTTTGTATATATTCTCCCATTTCCTATGTACTTTTAGTTTCGTATTACCATTTATTTTATTGCTAATAGAACTCAGTTTTAGCGTTTATAATCGATATGTTTATTGTATTTATCTACAATATTTGATGCTGAATCTTTTTTTGGATACTCAACAGGTTCACTTATTATTTCTTACTCAATATTTTTTTATACTTTCTTTCAATATTCTTTAATACTTTTCCGGAATAGCGGACTACGTCTGACCAACTCAGAAATGAAGTTTCTTTTATCAATCGCTATTTGTGAAAGAACAATAAAACAAAGGTTTTCTGTTAAATAGTATCAGATGGCTGACAAATAGTTCTTGTTTTAGGAGTTCGTCTCTATCTGTTGGATAACTTAGTTTTAAAAATTGGGACCATGCCGTTAGAAGATTTATTCTTTTCGGATGTGCTGTTATAAATACCATCAATATACATCTCAAAACCAAACTACTTGGTAGTGAAACGGACGTAAAACCACTTTATCAAACAGAAATATGTATCATATGAAATTGATATCGATTAACAAATTTTAAAAAATGCACATTAAATAAAACGATCTGACATAATAGCGACATTGATTGTCAAAGTGTACGTTTGCTTACATTTGATTTGATATTTGATTTTTTACAGTCAGCCGAATTGAGCAGCTTCATGAAATATAAATGAAATAAAGCTTACGAGAACGTTTCGGAAGACGTTCTTTTCATTATTCGATGTATTTTTACTTTTGTATGTATTTTGTTTTATTCCAGAAATGCTTAAAGTACCTAAATTAGAGTTCAACGAGTATTGATTATTGAATATTAAATAATTTGTTACATCAGAAATGATAAATAGTATGATATTTCAAGTGCTCTTTTACGATAGTTTTCGCAATGGAAACTTTCTTTTGTGGACAAAATCTGAAAAGGTACCTTAAAAACAAATTGAAAGATAGTGTATCTCCAATATCAGTCTCCAGCAAATATTATCTGAAGTTTGGAATTTCAAAAAAAAAAAGATTTTTTTAGATCCATACTTGACTAACAAAGTTGTTCATTGTTGGTAAAATTCTTTTGCATAAGAATTATATCAATTTGGAACAAATCGGTTGCAGAGGTTGCAGACCAATAACAACCTTAATTCGATTAAAAAGAGATCAAATTAGAAAACTGACTTTAAACAGTACACGGCATCAGGGATTGTTCTCAAAATGTCGTTTGTGTCGGGTACGCTATATCTATATTTCAAACACAAATTAACGAGAAAGAAAAAAAACAGTGAAATTATGACAAATTTATCTGACCGCGCACTCTCTTGTTTGCCGCAATCTAAAAGTTACTCGAAAGAGAGAGCACATCATACCTGTGCTATATTCATTGCACTGGTTACCTGTACGATACAAGTCGCAGAACAAAATTTTGATGTACACATACAAGGCACTAAATGGAACCTACAGGAGCTTGCTACCCTGTATCAGTCGTCACGATCACTGCGGTCGGAGTCAGATCATTGTTGTGTGTCCCAAAATCTCGTACTGTGACCTATGGAAACCGGTGCTTTGGGAGGGTTTGGGCCACGTTGTGGAATAGCTTACCATCTGCAATTAGAAAGTCAAATACCCTGGCCAAATTCAAGAGGGACATCAAAACTCACCTCTTCACGTCTGCATTTAGGCAATCTCTACCCAGAGTTGTCGTTCCTTTTCAATCACACACACCTCTGTCAACGTCTCAGATTTTACAAGATTCTTGTAAAATCTAATTTGGTCTCAAATCGTGATAATTTTATCTTTAGAGACTTTTTTTTCATGTTAAAATATTTTCTTGGCTATATCACTTTTGAAACGACTTTTAACAAGTAGTAAGACGTGAATATAATTATTACTGCGCTATATTTTTAAGCGTAATGTTCAGCGTAGTAATATAAATGTGGTTATTTAGCTCAGAGATGCAAGGACCGTAACATTAGCTTTGAAAATGAATAGAATAGAGGAAATTCTGGCAAGTTACGACAAGAGCTACGTCCAAAAAGAGAAACAAAAGGAATGTTTTGAGTATTTGTTGGAGAGTAGAGGCGATTTACTTGTTAGTTTACCTGTCGGCTATGGGAAAAGTGTCATTTTTCATCTTTTGCCACAACTTCTTTGCGAGCACCCCCCCCCCAGTCAGAGGCCGAAGACATATCCTGTGGTGTTGGTTATATCTCCTCTGAATANGCTGAATATTAAATATTATCCAAAAAGAAGAAGGACAAAGTCTGAGGTCTAGGAGAATCAATGCCTGTAGGTTGAATATTGTGGCTAAAGTGGATGACACAACAGATGTTGCCGAATCTGACTGTGCTGCACAGTGCGATGTTCCAATAGAAAAAGTAAAGAATGGTGAATATTCAATAGTTCTGTGCCACCCAGAGGCTCTTTTCAATACGTCTATTGGTAAAGATCTAATGTCAGATGAGAAATTTACATCATCAGTTGTAGCAGTCGTTGTAGATGAATGCCACATTATTGATAAATGGTAAGTAAGTTATACAGTATTTTAAGACAAATTTGTATACCATCAATATTGATTTACCTTGATTAACCTTGATCCGGATGGCCGGAAAATGAGCTTAAAGCTCGTATTGGTCCAATTTAAATCTTTTAATCCATTCTTTAATGTTTTCGCTGCCCTAGCGGATGGTTATGGGTTTTTTTAAAGTCTCACTGTATAGTCACATCTCTTAATTCACACATTGAATCTGTTGTCCTTGTCTCTCTCTTTCCAGACAGTGTTCAGGTTACTCCTAAATATGTTCATAGAGCTCACTGTAACTGTTGCCTCTGATAAGGAGTTCCACTTACTTACTACCCTATTTGAAAAGCGATTTTGACTACCGTTTGATCCAGAGATCACTTTTCCAAGTTTGAGTGAATGTCCACGAGTAATTGAATTCTCTGATATTTTTATATTGTCCAAGCTGACCTCCTCATAGCCGTGCAAAGGGGCATCACGCTGAAGTAAAAAAAATTGTGTCTTTTTTTCAAATACATGTACTACATAAACATATCAAGTGAGACTCCTTATGGAAAATAACGATCGGATTTGGNACATAAAAAAAATTTAATATCGTAATTTTTCAACAGTTCATGTTTTCATATGATGTTGACTTAAAATGTATGATCATGTAACAACCTTTTCTATAGAAATATTAAATTTTCGACTTCAGATAGAATCGGATTACGTATTGAAAACATGGGAAAAAATATTTGATTACGTTGTAAAAATGGCGCGTGCTGCCGATGACTACGGCTTCTGTTTCTGACAAAAGGAACTGATTAAAGAAAAGTTGTCTCAGCATAAAAAGGTCCATNAAGTATTGCCAGTGGGAAATATTCAAAGCAGAAAATAACTGCCCTAGCAGTTAGTACGGTGCATGTATTCTTCCGGATAGCNGTGGGAAAGAGAGTATACATAGATTTATATGCATGGTCTAGAAAAAAAATGGCCAAAGACATTGAGTTGTATAATGTAATAAATAAATTCACAAACGTTTCCTTTTTTATTCGCGTGTAGTTTGTCATTGCATATATGCACTTTATGTAAACATTTGAAAAGGGATATTCGTCTCGTGAATATTTCTTTTTACAGAAAGGTTTGTCCCATTGTTGAGGGAATGTGTTTAGCCCCGTACCACCTGTACAGGTCACATTCCGGTACTAAATTCAATATATATTTAAATATATCTACTTTATGTTTATGCCTATTATCATTTTTTACATTTAATTGTAAATGTATGACGGGAGAAGGCTGTGATAAATTATAAAAACTTGTGCCCCATCCCTTGTTTGATTTCATTGGCAACAAATTTATGTTTCAAGCTAAATAAATTTAAATTCTGAATATTTGCAAGTGTGCAATTAACTTCTGATGATGAATAATTATTGTTCAATAAGTTTGAATACGGACTTACAAATCATATAACTTGGTTTCATAGTGCGGTAAGAAGTTGTAGTTGCCTGACGGCCCCTCTCTGGGGGCCCCTTTGGAAACCGTTTCATCTCGCTCGCACCACTTGGTGACGTTATCGGCGCTATTTTTAGCAGGGCTTTCCCGAACAATTCAAGTGGTCTAACTGGACATTTGGAACGGACTATGAATATGGGGATAGCGAGGTAACATAAGTGGAAGTGCATACAATACATACATTCATTAAAAAAACGCCTTTTCACGTGATGTCCCTTTAAATAGATTGGATCACATCGGCTCGATCGCGTCTGTAAAATAGTGTTGGTAGACCCAGGATCTTCAGGCGGTTTTCGTATAGTGTATCGCGAAGTCCAGTTACCATTTTCGAAGCGCGACATTGTACATGCTCTATAGCTAAAATGCCCTTTTTGTATAAGGGTGACCTTATAACACTCGCATACTCTAGATGGGGTCTGACAAAACTCTTATACAGAGGAAGGAATATGTCTTTGTCCAAACAAGTAAAGGTGTTTTTAATCATGCCTAATGCTTGATTAGCTTTTTTCACTTTCATTGCTATGTGATCGTTGAATTTTAACTCGTGATCAAACAGTACGCCAAGGTCCTTGATTAATATATATATTATATGGATATGAATATTCTGGTCAATTACCCTTATAAAATGGAGCATAGGCATTATATGTATGGCATAATGCGATTACATTATACTATTTAAATATATCTTTAAAGTTGAAAATGGATAGTAAATATGATATGTCATTATAATTAGCAGGCGTGCACTAAAAAAACATATTTTATGATAAGGTTAATAATAATTTTGATAACTTGACCGTATTGTCAGGATTGATTATAAATGGACAATAAATATATAATAAAACACGTAAAACCGAGTGGGAGATATTCAATATCCTGTACAAACTTGAAATAAGTTAATAATAATATTATGTTTAAACTCCAGCACGGTTTTAGAGAAAAACGTAGTTGTGAAACCCAACTAGTCATGCTTATGGAGGATCTTTTCAAAAACCTACAGACAGGTAAGCAAACAAATTTAAATTTACTCGATTTTAGTAAAGCTTTTAATAAGGTAAACCACGAAAAACATTTATTCAAACTTCATCAATACAGGATACAGCACCTAACTCTCAAATGGATCAGAGGCTTTCTTACAGGCAGAATACGGCAAGTTATCTTGGAGGGAGCTACTTCATCAAAAGTCCCGGTAACATCAGGTGTACCCCAAGGCTCGGTCCTCGGCCCAATTTTATTTTTAATTTATATTAATGACTTGCCACTAAACATAACATCAACAGTGCGTCTCTTCGCAGACGACACTGCCATCTACATAGCGGTAAGTAATCTACAAGATGCATACAGACTCCAAAAAGACCTTGACAGATTACAGTTATGGGAGAAACAGTGAAATATGGAATTTAACCCGAGCAAGTGCCAGGTAATACACATATCCAAGTCAAAGACGCAAATCCCCACAGAGCATATGCTACACGGACAAGTACTTGAAACTATTCCACATGCAAAATACCTTGGTGTCACCATATCATCAAACCTGACCTGGAATAAACACATCCAAAATGTAAGTAGCCAAGCCAACAGAACTTTAGGATATATAAAAAGAAACATCAAGGTGAAAGACAAAAAGATAAAGGCTGCAGCGTACACGGCACTAGTCCGCCCTAAATTAGAATATTCTGCCTGTGTCTGGGACCCATACACCCAAGATCAAAGTAAACAACTAGAAATGGTCCAGCGCAGAGCTGCTAGGTGGGTGTCTGGCAAATTTTCCCCTCTGGACAGTGTAATAGACATGTTAGGGAGTCTGGGTTAGCAAACACTAGCACACAGAAGATCCTAAAATCCTATTTTATAAAATAGTCTACCAGACAGTAGCAATCCAAATGCCACCATATGTAGTCCACCCAACGAGACTATCAAGAAATGCCCACCCCCTATCTTTCGGCAAATCCCTACCAATAAGGACTTTTACAAATACTCTTTTTTCCCCCTAACCATAGTCCAATAGAACGCCCTCCTGTTAGGAGCTTTCAGCAGTCCATTACTTGACACCTTCAAGAAGGCAATCAGTGATACTCCCTTTGTTAGGCCATAGACTATGTCAGCGTGTTTTTAACTTCAGCCTCGCCCGTCCCCTTCACCCCCTTCCCCTGTCATCATAGTTCACCTACCCGAATACATTATTTCTGGCTCTGTATGGGAAAGAGTTCCTAAAGGTGGCCAGAGTTGATATGATCAACACCGAATCAGAACTCTTTCCAAATACAGCACAGTTGGAGTCCATAAGTCCATAATAGATCCACTATTTTGTACAACAGGAGCTATCAACATCCGTAGAGGTTCCATAAAATATGCACTTGTATGGGCAGTAGCAGGTCTAAACTTATAGACATTTCTGAGCACACAATACTCTCTCATCACACTTTTCTTTCTTTCCTCTCTCTCTCTCTCCCTTATGCATGCACCAGTCCGCACTTTATCATTTCTATCTTGGTCACCACGCAATACCTTTTAACATGCACAGACGCGCACGCTGCACATAATACTCGAAAGAGGGTATTGCAGAATAGATAGATAGATAGATAGATAATAATTGTACATTATACTAAGGAATCCCGCATGTAATTCAAAATATATACATTATAGTCATCGACGAGTTTTACATTCGAGCCTTTCATACAAACATTAATATCCTCGGCGCACAAAGACCAATGTCCAACTTGTTACAAGTATGATTTACACCAATAATGAAGAATCATTCCATTATAGATTGTGTAACTTTGCTTATACATAATTGTTGATTATGTTGATAAAAATTGACATCTATAAATACTTTACATATGTCACATGGACTAAGAAATACAATACTGTATCAAATTACGGGTGCGTATATTTATATATATACCGTTTAGTGATGCGGATAGGTATATATATAAATATGGATGCGGATCCGGATAGGTCGGTAACTTTTGTTGCTTAGAGTATTACACAATATTTATACAAACCAGTAGCCGTATGATAATCTATAAACTTTATAAACGGACGATGCTTCGGAATATCTTCTCAAGAGTCATTATGCAAGTCGACGAGTGCCCCGCCCCGCAATTAAGCATCAAGCCGATAATTACCTGAGGTGCTTGCGATATGGGGGAGGGGTGACACTTATTAGATGATTACCGACAAATACCTGGTTATGTCACTGATAATGGACAGGTGCGCGACTGATGTGATAATTACCTATAATTATCTAGTGCAATCGAGCGGGGACAAATGTTGCGCCGGCACTCGTTAGTTCACTCGCCATAACTTAGTACCAATTCAATTAAATTCAATTTATAACCAAATACACATTGCATAAAGGCATATAGAAATATACATATTGATCAATACTTCACAAATTGGCAATAGTATGAATGTATGATTGTAATATAATACTATACATAGCTGAATAATTACACATATATATAATATGTCATATTAACACCATCATGGAGAAGATTGATATAGGCCTATTTGTAATCTTATCCATATATATATATATGTTAATATATATATAATAAAATTTGTGAAAATGAAATGCGATTATACACTTCTGTTGAATAAAAAACATAGATCACAATCTTATTATACAGTAACAAGACGCTTATAGCAAGACTTTGATATAGGTTTTGTATATTCATAATTTACGACTGTTTCCGAGGCACTGAATTATATGCGCGTGCAATCTGTATAAGACAGTTTATCGTTTTACGCTCTCAGTAAGTATTTGATAATAGTATAGTCAAATAGCAGGTTTCAATTATTGTATAAGACCGTTAATCGTTTTAGGCTCTAAGTAAGTATTTGATAATAGTATAGACAAATTACAGTTTTCGATTATTGTATAAGATAGTTTCTACCACAATACGCTGTGTTATTCCACTCTCAGATCATTGTATAAACACGCAGACTGTTAGATAAATATGAGTTATATATGACTTTCAAGAGTTTTGATTGGTCGAGAAAATGAACTTTGACCGGGACGACTTTCCACGCGCTTTTTGCCACCTGCTGTTTTGTTTACGTCGTCTGCTGTCAACATCCGACAAATGTTGGTGACTTTGTGTGGTTATGCGGAAAAGGGGGTTATTAAGGCAATATTAAAAGAAGATGATACTTAAAGTTTTGATCGCTATAGTTTCAGGCGAAATTGCTACAGACGCTCGATATCGTTTCGACGTTACACCGTCGCGTGTCCAGGTCGTGAAACCAAAACAAGATCTTTCACAATGTCGGGAAATATTTCGTTCTCCCAACATCACGTTATCGCTATTTGGACGGTCTGACTATATGGCTGAACTTTCACTATAAACGTCAACAATAGAACCGTCACGAAGAAACGTAGGCCTATGGTCTTAGACATTGACAGCGATAAGTTCGTCTTCATCACTTGGCGGGAGGCAGACTTATTACGATATGCTTACGCGCATATAGTCCGTGGTTAATTTATATAAATTAATGCAATATTGCTACTCTCAATATTTAAAGTTGTTCATCCATTATATTTTTTCATAACGTTGTTGCCAAAACATTAATTTTGACAATTATTAAATTTGTAAAAAAAAGTCATTTTTGAATATTTATGAGTGACTTTTTACATATGGGTCATATCACTACGCCAGCCTTGTCAACAAACACATGTGTGTATGTTATTTCCGACTGATCATGAGATTGTGGTAGAAACAGATCACACGACTCGTGGTTGTTGAGTATGGTATTTATTTCACTCTCGTTAGTTAATTTTCAAAAGTTACNTTGCTACTCTCAATATTTAAAGTCGTTCATCCATTATATTTTTTCATAACGTTGTTGCCAAAACATTAATTTTGACAATTATTAAATTTGTAAAAAAAAAGTCATTTTTGAATATTTATGAGTGACTTTTTACATATGGGTCATATCACTACGCCAGCCTTGTCAACAAACACATGTGTGTATGTTATTTCCGACTGATCATGAGATTGTGGTAGAAACAGATCACACGACTCGTGGTTGTTGAGTATGGTATTTATTTCACTCTCGTTAGTTAATTTTCAAAAGTTACAGAAAGACACTCGCTAAAGCTCGTGTCTTTTGTAACTTTTGAAAATTAACTAACTCGAGTGAAATAAATACCATATTCAACAACCTCTCGTTGTGTAACCTCTATTTATCGTTTTACGCTCTAAGTAAGTATTTGATAATAGTATTGTCAAATCACAGTTTTTCAATTATTGCATAAGGCAGTTTATCAGTCTTGTTACGCTCTCGGTAAGTATTTGATTACAGTTTCGATTGTACAGAAAATAACCTATTGTTGTATTTCAGGGTTTTAGTGCTTATATGAGTATCAGAATCAGAATTTACTTCTTATCAATAGTCGCTACGTTGTAAACAGATTATTGAAATATATCATTCTTTATGTGATCATAATAGTCGCTGCGTTTTTAGTGCTTAACTATAAATTGTGTGTGTGTGTATATATATCAATATTTAACTCATTTATATATTTGATACAAGGTTGCATTGTTAGCTAGTAATATATTTTATGTAAGGTTTCTTTGTTAGCTAGTAATGTATTTTATATAAGGTTTCTTTGTCAGCTAGTGATATATTTAACTCCGTCGTTTATCGGTCGATATGAGTTTTTCTTTGTTAACAAGAAATATATTTGATATAAGATTTCTTTGTAACTCCGTCGTTTATCGGTCGATATAAGGGTTTTTTGNAGCTCTCGGAAAGTATTTGATTACAGTTTCGATTGTACAGAAAATAACCTATTGTTGTATTTCAGGGTTTTAGTGCTTATATCAGTATCAGAATCAGAATTTACTTCTTATCAATAGTCGCTTCGTTGTAAACAGATTATTGAAATATATCATTCTTTATGTGATCATAATAGTCGCTGCGTTTTTAGTGCTTAACTATAAATTGTGTGTGTGTGTGTGTATATATATCAATATTTAACTCATTTATATATTTGATACAAGGTTACATTGTTAGCTAGTAAAATATTTATGTAAGGTTTCTTTGTTAGCTAGTAATGTATTTTATATAAGGTTTCTTTGTTAGCTAGTGATATATTTAACTCCGTCGTTTATCGGTCGATATAAGTTTTTCTTTGTTGACAAGAAATATATTTGATATAAGGTTTCTTTGTAACTCCGTCGTTTATCGGTCGATATAAGTAGATTTTTTTGTTAGCTAGTTATATATTTGATATAAGGTTTCTTTGTTAACAAGTAATATATTTGATATAAGGTTTCTTTGTTAGCTAGTGAAATATTTAACTTATTTATTTTCTCTGTCGTTTTTCCTTATCATGCCCAATATGTATCCCTGCGGTATTTGTGCAAAAAACTACAATGGTGCTAAAAATGTAGCTTGTGATCATTGTGACAATAAACACGTATAAATTCAAAAACAAAACACAAATATAAACCGTTAGTTACCTAAAAGCTGGAATCTCCTACTCTGTGCATCACTACTGTGTTATATAAAATAGATAATTCCAGATAATTATTGTTTTCAATCTTTCGATTTCAATATAATCTTTCATTATTAATTACATATTATGATATGTACTTATAACTTAATCAATGTATTAACAAATAGTTCAGTAATATGTATAACGTATTCAATTGTTTGCAAATTGAGAATTCAATTTGATCAAATGATTATCATTTTATATAAAATTAACTGGGACTAAATTTATGTAAATGTTAACTATTATTATTAATTATGTACAACAAACTAATTAAACAAAAAATTACTATTTTGATATATATAATAGGACATAAAATTAGAGAGAGAAATAATACATACAAAAATATTGAAAACATAATGTAATTGTTTGAAATTGATGGCAATTAGTTAAAAATAAAATCATGAAATAAAATAAAATAAAATGGGCTCTTATGTAGAACTGCGTCCTCATCGCAAAGCCCGGTAACATATATAATGAATGGCTAAGAGTTCTACAGGTAGGTCCGTACGAGTTACTTCCCTTCAGTAATGCCTGTTGTGAGATAGTTCGCATATTTTTATCAGAATATTTCTTACATTTCGGTACATTCTACTGTTATGATCGACCTGATATTTTGCACACAGTTAGGTAAATGTAAAATATTTATGAATCCGAAGACAGAAGTAAAAAATATCGATTAACGAATTCCCGGGCGCGCGAACACCTCCCTGGACACACATTCCTCCGTGGACACTCAATCCACCCTCGTGAAAATAGTATTTATCGACGTATTTCGGTACATTCTACTGTTATGGTCAACCTGATATTTTGCACAAAGTTAGGTAAATGGAAAATATTTATGAATCCGAAGACAGAAGTAAAAAATATCGATTAACGAATTCCCGGGCGCGCGAACACCTCCCTGGACACTCATTCCTCCGTGGACACTCAATCCACCCTCGTGAAAATAGTATTTATCGACGTATTTCGGTACATTCTACTGTTATGGTCAACCTGATATTTTGCACACAGTTAGGTAAATGGAAAATATTTATGAATCCGAAGACAGAAGTAAAAAATATCGATTAACGAATTCCCGGGCGCGCGAACACCTCCCTGGACACTCATTCCTCCGTGGACACTCAATCCACCCTCGTGAAAATAGTATTTATCGACGTATTTCGGTACATTCTACTGTTATGGTCAACCTGATATTTTGCACACAGTTAAGTTAATGAAAAATATTTATGAATCGGAAGACAGAAGTAAAAAATATTGATTAACGAATTCTCGGGCGCGCGAAAACCTCCCTGGACACTCATTCCTCCGTGGACACTCAATCCACCCTCTTGAAAATAGTATTTATTGACGTATTTCGGTACTTTCTACTGTTATGACCAACTTGAAATTTTGCAAACACCTAGGTAAGTGAACAATATTTATGAATCAGAATAAATAAATGAAAAAGGTGTAATAACGAACTCTCGGGCGCGCAAAAACCTCTGAGGACACTCATTAGGGTGACCCGCACACAGCAGCGCCGGCTTCGTATAACCTGCTCATGATATCAGTAGTATCTAATATACATTGTAATTTTGCCTTGAATCCTTCACTTTCTAACTTTCTCCAACTCAACTTAAATACTGTTATATTTTTTGCAAAACACGCAAAACAGTCTATACTTTCCAACTTCTTTGTTGTGTTCACGGTCGTTGCCATGCTGCCATTTTGTACGATCACCTGATGAGCACCTGATGTTTTGGTCATGTGATTCGGGACTACTTTTTGACGTTGGCAGAGATTAAAGGGAATGCAAGGACCGTAACTCTGCGTGGAGATTGCATTTTAGGATCTCTTCAAAGACGGCATGTATATGTGCACATTGCTTGCTTAAATGTATAAAATTGATTGTAAGCCTTTGTTTTTGTTTCACAATTATAACTATTACTATTATCCATATGTTGTAAAGCGTTTTAGAGTAATTTTACAAATTATATAGGCGCTATATAAATGTTATTATTATTATTATTATTATTATTATTATCGCAATAATTAATTTGTTGGCGCAAACAATTCTTCACCTTTACATGTCTGTGCATTTCTGGTCATAAAAAAATGTGTTTACACATATGTAGTCAATAAACTGTGCATCGCGATTAAAATCTGCACTCCATAAAACTGTGCCTCAGAGCGTAACGACAAAATTAATTGCAGTCACATGAAGGAGTAGGAAATTGTAACAAGATGGCGACCTGTGCAGTTGTTGGTGTTGGCGTAATCTCTCTAGTACTTTTGGTTATCCATGTTGTGGCTGTAGCCACACCTGGCTGGGCTCTGATCGAAATAGAGGGAGAAGGATCATGTTACATAGGACTGTTCCAAATATGCATCGGATCCAAGTGCTTCAGCTATGAGGAAGGAGGCGAAGGTGTATCATGTAAGTTTCAATTTTCGTACTTAATTGTCTTTATATAAAAATGGAAATGTTAAAAATTGAAAAATGGCAGTAAAGAGTCTAAAAAAGGGGTTATCGACAAAAGAAGACGCATTCATTGTATTAGATCTTCAGGTGCATAATAACGGTAGGGTATTGTGTGACGTCAATGTGACGTCAACAGTTACTATGCACCTGAAAATCATAAACAGTGAAAAACGTTTGGGCAAAATGTAACGTCTTTTTCACATCTGGTATCCGGATACAATGACCGGAGCAAGCACAAATAATGCAGAGTCAATTACTCAAGACGTTTTGAAGAGTGAGTGGAAGTGTTTGGAGTATTTACTTAGACAATGGTCTTTATTTCAGTTTATTCAGTATTACTTTAAAGACTGTTAATTAGAGACCATATTTCTGAAATGTGGGGTAGAAATGACATCACTGAGGGTATTTTAAGTCTTTTAAGTTTTTACACTGATTATTTTCGTTAATAGTGACACTTGTTTTAACTACATAGCGTTTTTTGTACACTGCACTTTCTACAATAATTTTACACAGATTGAAATGAATGATGATATCTACTGAAGACTTGTGAGTAAGACCGGGTTAAAAGACTTGATATAATTCCTACAAATGCTATTTTTAGGAAAGGGGATGTGATTTTTCACCAGTTTTCTGGTCATTTCTGTTCCTGTTGATATCGTGAATGCTCAATTAACATCACTCCTTTTTCGTCTGTATTATTGAGTTGATAGCCCTAACATTTACGATCTTTCTGTGTTCGACTGTTCTCCAGCCCCCTTACATTGTGTATGGTCATCCTCTGTACATTTTCTACTTGCTGAACGTCCCCCACAAAAATAAGATTACATACAGTAACCGCATACTCCAGATGGGGTCTAAATACTGGTAGAGCTTTATATTAAAGCAAACCAGAGTTCTGTTGATTAACCCTATCAATCTGTTAGCCTTCTTGATACAGTCTTACACATGGGCACTGACTTTGAATGATAGAACAATCCCAGGTGTTTTTCTAGCTACACGTTTTGAAGTGTTTTGCGTTTTTCTGTATAATTTTTCAATTCGTTTTTCATGAGCCGTTTTGGAGAATTTATTGCAAAAGAAACAAATACTAAATTTAATCGAAAATAATACACTTCAATATACACCGTGAGCGGATTTTAGTTTTTTAACGTTATACTTCTTTTTATGAGGGGTGTCGAACCGTTCAAAATTTTGGTAACCGGTTACTCGATAAATCTTCTGATCGAGAAACTGGTTTATCGGCCAATGTGGTAAGAAAACAATAAACAACGACAAATACGTTACAAAATGGATTTGTAAAGCAAATGTTCTATTTAAAATGTTTTTATATATGTATATTAATAGGCATGATAGTGAAATTGTATTTTTCAAGCTTAACGCAGAAAAATGTAACCTCAGTAAGTATATTTCATGGATTTTATTTGATTCTTTTCTGTATATATTTTCAGTAAGCCATATAGCGTATGTGGGCCTTCACGTTGTTGGAGCCATTCTGCTGTTGGCAAATGGTATAAACAGCCTGCGTTACTTCCGTCCCTTACCGGATGGACAGGCACGTTCCATAGCCACAAAAGTGGCTATCGTGTTGAGTGCTGCGAGTAAGTTGCATCTGTTGCAAATTATGAGGAAAAATAATAATATTTTTGAATTGTGACAGTATTACCTTGAGGGCTGTTGTATATATCGTTGCAAAGAAGTAATAGCGACAGTGCGGACAAAGAAATTGGTCAAATTTTCAAGGCAACCCGCCCTTTTCTGATGTCACAAACAGTAACATATCACAACATATAACATAGAAAAAAGACCTAGTTAACGTGAAGCATCGACATATAGACATGGTATCATTAAAATTTCAATTGTTTCATGTAAACCCTATTTTTCATGTGGCTGCTATTAAGTCCAGGAAATAATGTAAATAGCCCTAATAATATTTCATCCTGTTCGTATCTTTGTTCGTAGGCGGTTGTATCCTGGTTGGTGTTGTCTGGTTCTCTCTTCATATTGCAAATATTAAGGACTTGCTACCACATGGAACACCCTTGTCGCAGGAACTACAATTTGGTTACTCATTTTACCTTGCCGCGGGGACAGGTGCTTCAAGCGTCATTTTCGCTATCACCATGGGCTACGTTGCAACTCAATTGGAGGCTTCGCCTGTCATCACCACGTTTGTAACCCCGCCATGCCCGCAGACGGTTGTCGTGCATTCAACCACCACACACCAGGCAGGGTCTTCATACCCAATGGCCAGCCCTGTAGGGTTTGCCCAGAACGATACTGCTTATGGGTACGACCAGTAGTACGGGACCACGTCAAAGAGTAAGGTGGAGACGAGGCCAGAAATCTACAATATAAAACTCTGTCAGTAACAGCAACTACAAATCACTCTAACAGAGTCTGACAGTAATAATACATTTATATATATATATAGCGTCTGTATTTCTTTGTTTATCATATTGTGCTTTATGGGAATATCTTATGCTTAACCAACGTATTACTCATAACGTCGGTTCAATATTCTTATGATTTTGTATATTAATATTCTTATGATTTTGTATATTAATATTCTTTTCATGTCTGTTGTTACAATTACAATCAATCAAAATCTGGATATTCGTCTACCAGATAATCGAACTACTCGGTAAGTGACACGGACGTAAAACCACTCTAACAACAGAAACATTAACACCAACCACACCCCTAAGTCTCACTATGGTACTAAAAATCCTCTAAAATGGGAATATCTTATGCATAACCAACATATTACTCATAACGTCGGTTCAATATTCTTTTATGATTTGTTTGAAATATTTTTTGTTCCTTTTGTTTGTAAAATTTACATAATTACACATTCAACACAAACTCACATAATTAAACATTAAAAGATTACGCAATCTCCTACAACGTAGCATTCCAAACAATCTTACATGATTTCATATTCCACACAGTCATACATTATATAACATTACACACAATCTTACATAATTCAACATTACACACAATCCTACATAATTCAACATTACACACAATCCTACATTATGCAACACTACACACAATCCTACATAATTCAACACTACACACAATCCTACATAATGCAAAACTACACACAATCCTACATAATGCAACATTACACACAATCCTACATAATGCAACACTACACACAATCCTACATAATGCAACATTACACACAATCCTACATAATGCAACACTACACACAATCCTACATAATGCAACATTACACACAATCCTACATAATGCAACACTACACACAATCCTACATAATGCAACATTACACACAATCCTACATAATGCAACACTACACACAATCCTACATAATGCAACATTACACACAATCCTACATAATGCAACACTACACACAATCCTACATAATGCAACATTACACACAATCCTACATAATGCAACACTACACACAATCCTACATAATGCAACATTACACACAATCCTACATAATGCAACACTACCCACAGTCTTTCATAATACCAACATAACGTGTAACCTTACACAATTGAAAATTACCCACAATCTCATAGAATTCAACGCTTTATCTAACATAGTTCATAGTTAATTTTTACTTAATTTTCAATTATTTGATATAACTGAAAATCTCACAAATTTCAGCAGTACACACAATCTTATCTAATAACTCTTTTTTTACGTTCACGTTGTTTTACATTGTTTAAGATAGAAACAACACATTTTTAACATTATATAAGATATAAACTACATCTTGTTTGACATTGTATAGGACACAATCAACATACATTTTGTTGGACATGAATTTGACTATTTTTCGTCGTATTTCATTCCTCTGTTAAGTAAAATACGAGTACAGTTCCCTTTTGCCTGATCAAGTATCCCGAGAGGTCAATCCTTGAGCTGGTCATATCAAATCTTATCACAGAACCGAGCTATCGACATGATTGACCGGGTTCCACACTGAAACACACAATCTATATTTAATTCATCATTAAGGCTATTGTTAATAATATCATTCAAGTATGATACTGTTTCAACTGGAACTATTTTCTTTTGTTTCGATTAACAATATAACCACAGGTCATGTTTCAGTTGATTTTGATTTGTTATTTTGTTTGTTCAAGTTTGTTTGTTTGCTGTTATGCTTTATATAATTCCTTCCCTTCCTTATTATCCATTTCATAATACAATGTACTTATGACTGTATTTATCAGTATTGAAATTTCATTATTTCCTTGATATCCTAGAATAGTAGTTTCCTCTGTTTTAAGTACAATGTTAGTATATCCATGACCAATGTTCCTCATCAATTTTTCTACATAAGTTATAATAATTGTAGTGAATTCACATTTAAAGAACAAATGCTGTATGTCTTCAACTTCGGTTTTGCAAAAGTGACATTTTCCATTTGAACTTCAAAACGTCTTAATTTGCGTTTCTGTATATCGTATTCTGTATATACATTTCCATTGAAATTCCTTTTTTTTTAAGATTTTATTATGTTTAAACAGTTTTTACCAATATTGACACCATGGACATTGGTTTTGGTATATATTCTCCCATTTCTTATGTACTTTTGGTTCCGTATTATCATTCTTTTTCTTGCTAATAGAACTCAATTTTAGTGTTTTATAATCGATATGTTTATTGTATTTATCTTCAATATTTGATGCTGAATCTAATTTTGGATACTCAACAGGTTCACTTATTATTTCTTACTCAATATTGTTTATACTTTCTTTCAATATTCTTTTATATTTTTCCGGAATAGCATACTACGTCTGGCCAACTCAGAAATGTAGTTTCTTTTATCAATCGACCGCCCATCTATTTCTTGGTCGTTTCTAAACTTATTTTGCGAAGAGTTTCATACATCTTCTATCGTGTGTCAGCCACTTTTTTTGAAAGGAACTATAAAACAAAGGTTTTCTGTTAAATAGTATCACATGGTTGACAAATAGTTCTTGTTTTAGGAGTTCGTCTCTATCTGTTGGATGACTTAGTTTTAAAAATTGGGACCATGCTGTTAGAAGATTTATTCTTTTCGGATGTGCTGTTATAAATACCATCAATATACATCTCAAAGCCAAACTACTTGGTAGTGAAACGGACGGAAAACCACTTTATCAAACAGAAATATGGATCTTATGAAATTGATATCGATAAACAAATTAAAAAGATTGCATATTAAATAAAACGATCTGACATAATAGCGTTATTGAATTGTCAAAGTGTATGTTTGCTTACATTTGATTTGATGTTTGATATTTTACAGTCAGCCGAATTTCTGATTATTTTCGGTAATAGTGACACTTGTTTTAACTACATAGCGTTTTTTGTACACTGCACTTTCTACGATAATTTTACACAGATTGAAATGAATGCTATTTTTAGGAAAGGGGATGTGATTTTTCACCAGTTTTCTGGTCATCGCTGTTCCTGTTGATATCGTGAATGCTTGATTAACATCACTCCTTTTTCGTCTATATTATTGAGTTGATAGCCCTAACATTTACGATCTTTCTGTGTTCGACTGTTCTCCAGTCCCCTCACATTGTGGATGGTCATCCTCTGTATATTTTCTTCTTGCTGAACGTCTAATAATCTTTCGTTCTTTTCGTGGTTGCTATGGAACCACGAATATAAACATAACGAATATTTCTACTATTCGAAAGAATGTACACATCAAAAATATGAAAATTATATGTAATTGTAGTTTTAAAAAGCACGCATTTTCGCGGCAAACGTACAATTCCGGATTCCATCACACCGTGTTCCTATTCTAGTTCTCCGGAGGAAGAACCAACCGGATCTACATTTGTATTCTAGCAAAACCTGAAGCTTTTCATGTTGGTTGCAGTACACCCAAGCCAACATAAAGTTTCCAATTAACAATCACGACGCTTATTCTGAGGAAGGCTTGTGTGTTAAGATAAACAATAATGATTCCACACATTTGGCGTCAAACGTTTACAATTTTCGGCATTCTGCTTAACGATATGCATACCTGTGGGGTGTTTATGATCTGCTATTAATTACGTGTTCATACAATAATTGTAGCTAGTTACCTCTTACCTCTCAAAATGTCTCTATGCCTCTAGTTAGGATATTTTCGGTAATTTTGTTGTTTTGTATATACTGTATTACTTTGGAGCCCTCGGATTTTATTTGATTCATTTCTGTATATATTTTCAGTAAGCCATATAGCGTATGTGGGCCTTCACGTTGTTGGAGCCATTCTTCTGTTGGCAAATGGTGTAAACAGCCTGCGTTACTTCCGTCCCTTACCGGATGGACAGGCACGTTCCATGGCCACAAAAGTGGCTATCGTGTTCGGTGCTGCGAGTAAGTTGCATCTGTTGCAAATCATGAGGAAAAATAATAATATTTTTGAATTGTGACAGTATTACCTTGAGGGCTGTTGTATATATCGTTGCAAAGAAGTAATAGCGACAGTGCGGACAAAGAAATTGGTCAA
The DNA here is from genome assembly GCF_002113885.1 of Mizuhopecten yessoensis. Taxonomy (NCBI): domain Eukaryota; kingdom Metazoa; phylum Mollusca; class Bivalvia; order Pectinida; family Pectinidae; genus Mizuhopecten; species Mizuhopecten yessoensis. The sequence continues at coordinate 585,186 of NW_018407749.1, read as the reverse complement.
ATTTGACAGGTGCATCAAGCCTCATTTTCGCTATCACCATGGGCTACGTTGCAACTCAATTGGAGGCTTCTCCTGTCATCACCACGTGTGTAACCCCGCCATGCCCGCGGATGGTTGTCGTGCATTCAACCACCTTAAACCAGACAGGGTCTTCATACCCAATGACCAGCCCTGCAGGGTTTCCCCAGAACGATCCTGCTAATGGATACGACCAGTAGTACGGGACCACGTCAAAGAGTAAGGTGAAAACGAGGCCAGTCATCTACAATATAAAACTCCATCAGTAACACGAACCACACCCCTTTGACTCACTATGGTACTACAAACCCCTCTAAAAGACTCCGACAGTATTAATGCATTTTTCTATACTGTATTAATATTCATTCCCGAATATGCTGTTGTAAATAGCATAAACTTACATCTAGATATTCGTCTGCCTGATAACCAAACTACTCGGTAGTGAAACGGATGTAAAACCACTCTAACCAACAGAAATATGGATCTGATGAACCTGATATCGATAAACAAATGAAAAAATGCATATTAAATAAATCGATCTGTCATAATAGCGACATTGAATTGTCAAAGTGTACGTTTGCTTACATTTGAATTTGATATTAGTTTTTTACAGTCAGACGGAATTGAGCTGCTTCATAAAATTCAACTGACATAAAGCTGATAAGAACATTCAGAACGCTCTTTTGCAAGAAATTTGACTATTCGATGATTTTTTTCTGTGCGTGAATTTTTCATTCCAGAATGTTTTTAAGTAATTAGACGCCTGTTGTTTTCTCCTGTATCAAGGTGTTATTTTTAACAATTCAAAGTGTTTATATAGCATGGATTACGTTAAAAAAAAATATCACAAACAAAGTTTAACGAGTTTTTTGAATACTGAAAAATGTGTAACATCAGAAGCGATAAATAGCATTATTTTGAATATGCTTTTTGCAATAGTTATCAAAATGGAAACTTTGTTTTGTAGACAATTCTGAAAAGGTACCTTGAAAAAAGGACACTACAAACAGATTGATTATCCCCAATATCAGTTTTCAGCAAATATTATCTGGAGTATTGGTCCGTGAAAAGAAAAACAAATACCTCATCACCACAAAAAGAGTTGTATTTAAAGAGTTGAAATTTGTTTACAGGTTAAAAGCAGGTTTCGTCCATTTGGATATTACATTTCAGCACTACAGTACGTAGAGTTAATGAATTTTGGGTTCGTTTTAATAAGTCCATAAATGCATTTATAATAGTCTACGTGTTTATGATCTATGTTCGAAATGTTGTTTAGTGCTTTGCTCAACCTCTTCTATATCTGTGGTTTGATAAGCGAGGTCCGCAGGGCTTATATAATGCTTATGTAAATGCTACCGGAGTTTGTTACTATGCACACATACAGTTGTTTTCTTTCAGTGTTAAATGATCCATACAGTTTGTACAGTGCATACATACCTGTATCAAAAAGACTATCTGGTCTGAAGTTTTCTCGTGTCAGTGACATCTACCGCCCAGGTAAGGCATAATATTTGGAAATTTCAAGGGCCGTAATCATTTAAAAATCCTTCCATAATTAGTTTCATTACCGAATAATACTGTACGTGTCCGTCTTAAATGCGTGTTCTTTAAACAAAAATATGTATTATCCTGAAATTATAGCAAACGACAAAATGTCTCCGTATTGAAAACTTTTAGTCGGTGACCCTTCAAATTTATTATAGTTTATTAACCTGAATGTAATTTTGAAGAGGTATGAAATGCTTCAGAAAGACGACTCATCATGTGTTTTCATTTAATACGAACCAGCAAGCTTCCTTAACGGAGCATTCTCGAGAAGTTAAAAACGGATGGGGGGATAGTTCTTAACACAAGTGGTCTCTTAATACAGGTTCAGTTAATAATAACCTTAAACGTAATCTCTTAGCACATGGTATGTTTTAAAACAGGTGGTGACAACGTAGGATTAACTGTATTCGTATGCGCTTAATTTGTCTTGCCATTCTATTATATACTACTCTTGCTATCACCTTATATATGGTATAGGAAATGCAATTATTATATGCATTGCAGTAGCAAGTTTTATCTATATTGTTCTCATTCAACCTGTTATTTTGAAAACATGATTGCTTACATTATGTATTGCTTTTAATTTTGAATACATTGTATATTGCTATCAAAATAAAATGTGTATATATAACTGAGAGTATGTTTTATTTTTCAACATAATCTCCTCCATTACAGTGTGTTTGAGTAGTTTTGGTGTTCAAATATAATTTTCCCAAAACACGTAGTTACAAAATAGAAACAAAATACCACAGCGTTAGCACGAGTCGCAAGTCAGGAGAAGGAAAAAAGGAGAAGAACTACGGAGACAATTTATCTGTTTTAACAAAAGGTTGAAAATGTCTAACGTTATAAGGGGTTTATATGCACCCTCCCCTTTTTGCTGTATTTCTACATGTGTCGGAATACTTAAGACCCGGGTTTATCTTCTAAAATTTGAAATTCGTAAATTAAGCGTTTTATGCACCCTGCTCTACCGTTTAGTTCAACAGTATTTTAGACCTATTTCGATTTCCAACCTTTTGGTCCCTTACATCACCGATGAGTCCTAAAAGAACGAAACAGCTGTAGGATGCAGTGTAATAATATGGGTTACTAAATTGTAAACCTGTGTGCGTGTGTAATATTCATCTTTTGACCTTTACTGGCGAGTCCTGCATGGACGAAACGATCATAAGGTGCAGTAAAATGTTACCTTTATTGGTTTTCTGCATCAAAAATGAAATGCTTCCGTACTGTGGCTATCTATGTTTTTTCGAACCACACAAACATACACACACAAGAAAGGCAGAAACCACAAATCACTCGAAAATAGAGCACCTAACTATGTTGAACATACATGATTTTACCTCGTTTAGTGTCCATAGGCATGAGGTGTGATTTTAGGACTTCGGTGTCGGTGTGGGGCTTGTTGTATAGGCTTTACAGGGAGACAGGCATAATTCTAGAAATTGAAATGAAACTATTAAAAATAACCAGCAAAACTAACGTTTTATCCGAGTTATGACATGTGGCAAGTCGAAAAAACGGAACATTCCAGTGAATATTACCACTTGGGTGGTTTATGTACAAGATGCGTTTTCTGCCTTCTTCATTTTCCTCCTTTCGTGTAAACACGGGTACGTCCGTATTATGTTGATTCGTTATCCCCCCCAAACCGTCTTGTGTCAACCATTGGATGCCACTGATTTCATTTACATCCGATCACCAACATCTCAAATGTCTCTTTTCATCCATTTGTCATGCCCGGCCTTTTGTCGTTTTGAGCCTCGGGTATCGTTGATGCTGCTAGGTGATTCGATTTCTTGAGACGTTCCTGAAGCCTATAAAAATACTATGTCATCTTTCCAGCTAAAGCAGTTCCACTCGACTCCATCTCGAATAAAACATCCATCGGTAGACGTAGTTGTCTGCCAAACATAGGAAATATTAGCAATACCCAAAGTCTAACTCAGTGGTTAACTTTTTAAAAGTTCTCACTATATCTATTGGAGTACGATTAATTATCTTGCTCATTCTATTATCTCTAAGGTGGTTAGATGTAGTTATTGACTTGTCTAACGGGAACGTATCCCTCAGAGCTCGCGCCCTGGTTAAACTGACATCCTCTTGGCATTCCATAAAGACACGTGAATGTTGGAAGATGACAGCTACTGAAGTAGAAGCTTAAGTTTTTTCTGGGGTAAACCCCCGAGCAAAGCAGGCTCCAATGGGAGGAAATGTTACATACTTGGATGAAACAACGTTTAACATAAGTGATCGACGCGTGTGTTAAGGTGGGTCCATCCTTTTGGAAAAACACATGTCAGACGTCTTTTCTTGCATTTTTTAACGTAGATTCCATATATGAAAAGAAAAAAGGGGTTCTCGACTGACTTTTTGAAATATTTTAGCTGTAAGGTAGCCACTTTTCTGCAAATTTCCCCCAAAATATAAAAATTAAGTAAAAAATTGTTTTCTACAATATTTACAAAATTTGAGTTAGAACCAAGTTGAAATTTTTTTAAACATTACGTGATGTACTATCAAAAGCAGAAATAAAACAAAAATTATTATATTTGGTATATTTATGCATTTTTCGTGGCCGTCCATTCTCTTCAAAATGCAATTTTGACAAATTTACATCGAACGAATGCATTAAAAACATGCAAAAATGCTATCAAAACCCATGTCAATGTATAAAACTTTGACAGAAGACAGCCAAGTATATATGATTTTCGGTAAGCATAAAAAATGTGGGTTTCTCGGTGAAAATTTTGCAATTTACATATATATGTATAGTGTTCTGTCGCTTCCATTATGAATTCCTTGCGATGTATGGCACAACTCCAAATGAAACACCAAGTGTTCCTACCGTCACCACTGATGGTCACACTTACCCTCAAGTATAAACTTAAGCATTAGTTATAAAGTAACGAAATCTGGCTTTGCATTTACAAGTCATGTTGGAACATTTCTTACATTAGACAGAATCTTTCTTGTAGCCTCATGTTGTTCCTTAAGTGTCCATATCTGTACATCGTGGTCCAAACTATCACTTCCAGCAGTGATTCCGTCCAGGATGTCGGTGGCAGTCCGTTTTTAAGTAACCGGTTAGTGTTTTCTTTCATTAAATCACTGTTCACATCGAATAGCCCGAATACCCGCTTGAGTAACATCTGTTTGCAGTTCAAAAAACATAGTATAATCGGCATATCCCAGAATGTATGCTGTTGAAAATGCAGTGTTAAACAAAGCAAATGCTTTCTCTTTCTCATGCCCCAATGTACATACCGACCTGGCCATTGACTTCTTATTGATGATCTATTGTCCTCCTCTGTAAAGTCGATGGAAACCTTTGAAGGCAATCAACCTTAAAACAAAACTACATACGAATTTCCAGTGTAATCCGGCAAGTTTTGATAACTTTCGAAATTGTTCCTGTTGTTGGTATACTGTACTGGCCGTTCTACAATCTTTGCCGTATTGTCCGGACCTACTGATTCACGATCTTTACCTTTGCCCTGAAGAAGTAACAGTATTTGGGACATAGATTTGAACATTCACACACCAAGGCGATCTCAAATTAGCAAAACACTTGATGGTCCTAGCAATCCTTTCTGAAGTCTTTACTAGAAAAGTATGCAATTGTCCAAATTGATGGTATGCCTGACTCATTCTGAATGACTGACCCAGTTGACCGCATCCGTAACCCACCTAATAATTGGCATTGACTATATCTACTGTGGCTTTAGCGTTGTTGATACTAGCAGACAGGTAAACAGGAATGCTGAGGAGCCTGATGGTGGCACTGCTTATGGTATGTGTTATTTATTTGTTGTTGTTGTAAACTGATCCAGCTATACATTATCACCTCCTTAAATCTTAATTGGAAGTAAGGTTCGGGGCGAACATATTATGAGCTGGAGCTGGTGATGTGTACATGTAGTGTTTATCTCCAGTTTCTTTCGTCGGTTCCTGCCCTAAACTAATTGATTGCTGGCCTCGGCTTGTTGAATTGTCAAAGCGCATGCTAGAGTGTCGTTCTCCAACTTCTCATTCGCTAATTGCTTTTTGGATGGAAATGTCCTCAAGTCTGTAGTTCCAATTGGATGGATTTTTGTTTTCTTCTTGCTTTGTTTTTTTAGATCGTTTTCGAATACCATTTCTCCTGTGCCCATCAATTTCCAGATTGTGTAGATAGCTGTACGGTTTTAGGTACGTATAGCGACACGCCTGTCTCTTCCCTCAGCAATCCAAAGTGTGATTTGTATCTTCCTCCTTGCCGTTCCTCAACAGGGAAACCCACCTAAAGAATAGCTTGCATCTTTACAGCCTCCAGAAAAAATGGAAATCCTCACAGTCGTAACAATATATGTGCCTTGAATTGGTCAATTTGTAACAGCTGACATTCATTTACCACATATCAATGCCACTTACCACCTACATGGCTACGACTTAAAAATGTATCAGGTGGCAATTATCTTGGCATCCATATTAGTTATGATCTCACGTGGTCGGAGCAGTCACCAGTCCGAGTTTCCTCTGGCCCCGACACCACACTTGGACATTTTGACAGATAGATGTGTGGTGTGCTGTCAAAATGTCTCTATCTGGTGTCAGGGCCAGAGGAAACCCGGGCTAGTAAGTAACACATCAGCCAAAGTCGCAAGATCTGTTGGATCCTTTTTCGTTTTTTAGAACGAACCTTATAGGAGTAGTCCACTATAGGTGGTGGTTCGGGCCAAAAACGATATACAGTAACGCGTTAGAAGTCACTTTTAACGCGTTACAATGGTAAATGCACTGGCCAATCAGAGAAATCGTTTCATAGTTGATGCTTTTGATTTTAAAATAAATGAAAAAGTTATGACTATTTATATTGAAAAAAAACCAGACAATAACCCATTTCCACATCATATTTTTCTTCTAGGTGATGTGGAAATGGGTTATTGTCTGGGTTCTTTTTTTTCAATATAAACAAATCTTCATTTAATTTAAATAAAATATGACAGTTTTGATATATGAATAAAATATCCAGAGCCTTAAAAGTGGTGTCGGAACGCAATTTAGAAATTTTTATACTTGATTTTCAGGAAATCCCTATTTTTTGGGAACTTCAAAAAGTAATGTTTGCTTTCTCGTTTCTTCATTTAACAGTTCCTGTATGAACATTAAATCATCACATAAAAATTGTTTGGATTGAGTCCTTAAAGGAATGAGAATGATAATGTATAAGAAAGAGGAAGGAACAGCAGATAAGTGTGTATCATTGCGATAATGAATGATAGTGTATGCAAGTATTAAAGTTGCCAGGTTCACGAGGATGTTGAACAACATGTATTGTGTATTATGTAAGTGTGAAATCTGGTGATTATCAATAAATTAGGTAGTTTTGTGTGGTATTCAGTGGTTAAATACGTGTATGAAATCCACGGTTTGTCCTTCACATATCTTAATAAATATTCATATGTGATATTAATGAAGTGCAGCGTTTCCAGAGTGGTTTTCTGTTTTGTTCGAAGGGTATATTTTTGGTATTTTAAAAATGTTCAAATGTCATTTGTATATATGTTTCTAGTCATTGTCATAAATTGTTAAGGTTCTATTCAACGTTAACATGATTGATAGTGTGTTGTTCTTTTTATAGTTATTAATAAGTTGGACTTGAAGTCTATTCAACACATGATTAGTATTTTGCGGACTAGTACAGACATGGAGGATGACATAGAAAAGGCAGGAAGAGAAAGAACCTACATTGGTGGGAAATGATGGGATCCTGAGGATTCATCCTGATAAATGTAGAGTATACTGCACATGAAATGCATGTCTTCATCAAAAACGGCTGCATTGACAAGAAAGGGTGTTTTAAATGTTCCTCACGAGGTCCTGAATACTGTACACTTGTGCGCAATATAGTCGCCTTGGATTTTATCAGGCATTATCAATTCCCTCAGGGGACCGTTTAGGCCCATACACCTCTTGTGTCTACACTTGATCGGGTTGACGGGACATAATTACCAGTTGGATATTATAGCTGCTTCGGAATAATTGACTGCTCGTGCCTTTTCATGTTCATATCAATGCTAATATTATGCATATGCAAGTTGCAGCACACACACTGCACATGCACATCTAAAATACTGTGCCAAATGACATTCGTCCCTGTCGGTCGATTTGATTCCTAGTGTATGTATGCATTCAAGTTTCCTGCTCTTGGGATAGCCACAGGGTCACGTTACAATCACACATATGCTATACTGATATGGGTAACAACACACTGTATGTTTATGTGTGTTGTGACCCATATCAGTTTTCAGTTTAGCATATGTGTGATTGTAACGTGACCCTGTGGGATAGCAAAGAAAGTGGCCAGGGAAGAACATAGTAGAGATGAGAATTGATTCGGGGAGGAATTAATAGTATTTTACACGTAGTATAGAACTATTTTTAGTTATTAAACGTAACTTTATATTTTAAAATTATTTCTAAGTATGAAATAATCAATGTTTAATGTGTGCCTGAATCATCCGAGCTATGTTTTTCCACATCAGAAGACATGTCTTTCAAAATTGACAATGATCTGCATCATCCTCCGCGATTAAATTCACAACAGCCCGACTTACGTCCCTTTCTAGACAAAGAATTCTATGGAAAAAATAAGATCAGATTGGTACTAATTTATCCATTAATAACGGTTAATAGGATATTTGATCTTATTCCGTGGTGCAATGTCCGTCATCTGTCCCAATAACATTTGTTTAAATGTCTTTTTCAACAGTCAATAAACTGAGTTTAACCAAACTTTGTAGTGAAGTATCATTGGGTTCATAGGTGTTTGTATTTACCTAACGAAGGCATTTAAGGAAATCGGAAAATAAATTAAAAAAATATATGACTTTTTGAAAGTTCCCAAAAAATAGGGCATTTCCTGAAAATCAATTATCAAAATTCTAAATTGCGTTCCGATACCACTTTTAAGGCTCTGGAAATTTATTTATAAAAAAAAACAGACGATAACCCATTTCCACATTACTTTGAAGAAAAATATGATGTGGGAATGGGTTATTGTCTGGGTTTTTTTAACATAATTAGTCATAACATTTTTATTTATTTTAAATATCAAAAGCATCAACTCTGAAACGATTTCTCTGATTTGCCAGTGAATTTACCACTGTAACGTGTTAGATGCGAGTTTTAACACGTTAGAAGTGACTTTTAACGCGTTACACTTTCTTAACGCGTTACTTTATATCGCTTTTGGCCCGAACCGCCACCCATAGTCCACATGAAGTCTAGGCAAGGGCCTTTATAACACTTATCAGGCCTCTGTTGTTGTTGTTTTTTATAGTTTACGGGGTAATTTTTTTATATATATAGGCTGCCAGATTAGCTAGTTCGGGATTACTACTCCAGATACCATGGATGTGTCACAAATATGCTACAGCAGCTGAATTGGGAACCAGTCAAGCATAGGCCGGAGAGCTAGGAACAGAGTAATTCATATCCCAGAAAAGATAATTAAGAACCCCCGTGAGTGAGTTAAATAGAAGAACACGAACAAGTAATGGTATAAATAATAAGAATAAGAATTGTGTGTCACGTGTCTGCAGTACCAGTGCGCTTTCATTCGTGATGCAAGGTAGAAATAACCGATAAGCTTATTTTGTGGACACCTATCGCTGACAAACTAGGTCATTTCTGAACATCGTCTGCTTTTATACTCGGAAGTGAACTATCCAGGGATATGGTAGATTCGGGATTTTGTACACGTGCCGAAAAAAACATCAAGGTACAATTACAACCTCCGTGAAGTATTACTTCGTAAATGATAATACAAATGCGTCGTTTTAAAATAACAATAAATACGTTTAATTCTACGTTGAAGTTTCAGTTTTATGCTTTACTTTAAGACAACGGACCAAAATTATTATTTTTCCCGATAGACACAGCGCCCATAGGTATTTACTTCCCATAATTCATCCCAGAGTTACGTGGCAATGTCTGCGCATGACAGTAACCGGAAGTATTCCCCAACCGTACGTGGCATCCAAAACGTAATATCAAGTCGTGTCATTTTATGCGTGTTTTCAGCAACTTCATTTCTGCTTAATCACAAAATTACCTCTGTTCAGACCTTTATCAATAAGAGAGGATTCCAATTCAAGCATTTTACAGGTAAGATTGGCTCTGTAAACTGGAGAACTTATCGCCCGGCGTAGGTAAATATTTCGACATGCTGTCGGTATGATCAAATGACGGCTGTCAGAATTCTTGTTTGTGCATGGTTGCATCGATGTCAGTTCAGCACTAGCTATACCGAGATCCGACTGAGTTGCAAATGTTGAAGTTTCGAGGGCTATGACTTAATTTCGTTTTCTGTATTATGCAGAATGTAACTGTTGATGACTTTGCACAGGCCAGGCAGAAATAGTCTGTGTACATGGTGTAATAAATACATTAGATTGACAACCGTATGGTATTTAATATAAATGTGTTACTGTATTACATATATCAACTGGCTTGTATAAAATGAATGTAAAGAAAGAAACTGGTCCGATGAATTTATTAAACATCGCCTAGCCGATCACCATTCACCAATGATTATGGTACTACAGTTTCTGATTTCGTAACGTCTTTGACTTGTACTTGTAGTTGTATGGGTATCAATATATTCACTAGATAGAATCAGAAGGGATGCAGAACAGATGGCATGTACATGTTGAATTGACCAGATAGTCGTGTGTGTGTACTTTCATTCTAAAGTTGGAACCTGTTTGCCTCTGTCAGTAACATTACGGTTACCACACTTACTATAAGTTTGACAGTTATCCCCAAGGTATTTAAATTTCAAACCACATGTCAAACTCACGTCTTCCATTCAACTACTGGAAAAGTGCATCATGCTTTTTCTAGTGTCATGTTAATGAACCACCTTTCCTGAATAGAAATTATAACATGCAACATTGTCATTCCCTTAAAGAGAATACAACATTCAATATCTTCATCTCCTAAAAAGTTACCTGTTATACACACATATTTTACATATAGTTTTGTATTCTTCATATTATGCCATTTTCTGTGTTATATCGTATGCTAATCATTCTCTATTCACACTCGTGTCAAACTGTCAGCTGTGACCATTGTAATCAATGCATTATTGAAACTGATATTCATCTTTATTTTAATGTACTTAAATGCATAACATTCAAACGTTATTTCAACTAAACAATTTTTGGAAAGAATAGCAAAGATCTACCCAGACATATGTTTCAGATAACCCTACCTAGATTTTTGTTGACTACCAATATGTCTATAGAGTTCTTGTGTTGATTTTAAAAACAACCACTATTGGTCCGTTAAATCTGTGTAAAAAGAACATTTGGGAGGGGAGTGAAAAGGATTTCTTCACAAACATAACTAGAAAATAAATACAAAAAAACCTTTTGATGTGCCAAAATATAGCTACATGTACTACTACTAGCAGTGTTTATATAGTCAAACACTACATGTGTTAATTATTAGTCTTATGCTAAGTGCATCTATAACACCTAAATATTGTGCAATTTCATTCAGTATGTTCAATTATGTTTATGTTGCAGCTAGATGAAATATACATGGTTATGACACAATGAACCCACAGTTCCCCGGAAACCAAGGCCAGATGCCACCCACAGGGTATGGTGCCCCTCCCGTGGGTGGACAACGGCCGCCAATGGCAGGTCAACCCATGTACAACGGCACAGGTCAACAAGGCCAATCCAGCGGTTAGTATTACCGGTTAAAATGGAACATAACATTTCAAATAATATATCCTGTGACATTTTCACCCATTAAAACTTTGGTCCTTCGCCAGAATAATATATGTTTGTCTATCTCATAGGTAGGACATCAATGGAAAGCCTATGGCTTGTAATGATGTTATTTATCTGCATTTCATTAATTGATTGTTGATGATGGAGTGTGCAAAGAATGGCATACATTGTATGACATTAAATATATCTAGACGTCTAGTGTAGTCTAATTGTCACAAAAGTATTAATTATTATTTACACATCGTAGATTAAAAGGACGGATAAAATTTGTGTGCCTGATCTTTCCAGAGCACGTTTAACCTATTTTTAAAACTATTCAAACTTTCGGCATTAACCACTTCAGCTGATAAATTGTTCCAGTTTGTCACAACACAATTGCTGAAAATGTTCTTGGTGGTGTTTAAGCGGCATTGTTTCTTATAGAGCTTTAACTGGTGACCTCTAGTTGCCGGATGGGTGGATTCTGTAAATAATTTAGAGTTGTCTGCATCGTCCACACCACTCAGAATTTTGTACACTTGAATCATATCAGACCGTAGTCTTCTATATTCAAGTGTGGGAAGTCCTAGTCGTTTTAGTTGATCTGGATAAGGTAAGTCTTGCAGTGTAATAAGCCTTTTAGTTACCATTCGCTGTATGTTTTCCAGTGAATGTATGTCTTTCTTTAGGAGGGGTGACCATATTGTGGAGCAGTACTCAATATGAGGTCTGACAAGTGGTTTATATAGTAATAGAAATGTTGATTGAGTGTTCATTTCACCTTCACTGTAATGATAAATTTGCCTTCATTATGGCGGGTGAAAGGGAAAAAATTAAACTGCAGCAAAATTTTCTCGGCATACAGTATAGAAGTAAACAGTATATAACTACTAGTCCTATAATGCCACCTGGCTAATATCTCCCTATGTGTGTATGCCTGCATGTGTGCTGGAGATGTATTGTTTTGTTTGTAGTGGGACAGTGCTTCCAACGGTATCATTTATAGTGCAACTTCACTTGAATGCTACAGCACAGACACCGCAACATCCACCCCAGACCATTTTATATTCCACCTTTTTTTCTTTTTTTTTAGGTTCAAATTGTTTTTATATTCCACCTTGTTGGAGTTGGAGTTGTGTGGTCAGGAGAAAAACACTTTCTCTGTATATTCCATGTTAACGACTCGACCAATCCATCCATGCAGGGCAAACCTATATAAATGTTACAATGCTTGATAATAAAGATATGTTGGATTAATTGTTAACTCACTTGATGCTTTGGTTTAAGGATCACTGGTTTTTTTTACATTATTGATAACGCCTCCACACGTACCAACCTATTGATGAAATGAACATAATGTATTCATTTAGAAATAGACCTAACCTCTTACCATATTAAAAATCAGTTAATTTCATCCTTATTAAAAAATTTGATTTTCTTAATTATTTGCTGTAGGTTTCCCTGGTGGACCACCAAAGCCTATGGGTCCAGGACAAAGCCAATACAGACCTATGTCAAATGGACCACAGCCTGGTGGCTTCCCAGGAGGAGGCCCCCAAGGGGACAACATTCAATATGGAGCACCAAGGTAAACATGATTTTTGTCTTCATTGTTATATTATAACCTAGAACAGAAGAACTTCGATACTCTGATACTTAAAGCACCTGGAGAACTTTTAACAACAACGACTGTCACCAATGTGGGAAAAAAGTTTGTATCGGTCCTGATCTTAGCAATGTTAATTGGAAAACAAAGTAGTACCTTTTAAATTTGTCCTTGTTGAAGTTATTTATTATGTAGAGTGAAAATGTGTGTAAATTTATAATTTAAATATTCAGCAGCTTTCATTTAACATGGGTTGAAGCTAATTTTCAGCAATATTGCATAGAAAGGTAAGTGTAGATAGTAAATAAACATTGTAAAGATTTATAACCTGTCTTCCTATTGTGTTGCAGTCAAATCATTGAATTCTCTAAAGGTATATTAGTTGTAATGTAAAAGCACAGGCTAAACTTGTTTCACCAAAGCTGAATTGGTTCGTCCTGTATTCATACATAGAAAATCCCATACATATTTACTAAACAAATAATGGTTTTAACAGAGCACCAGCACCAGCAATGGTGGCAAAGCCAGTACCACCACAGAACACCCCTAACTCTACAGGGCCCCCTAACTCCATGATGGGTCCAGGGCCAGCCCCTAACATAATGGGTCATGGGCAGCCCCCTAATTCTATGATGGGACAAGGTGCCCCACCCCACATGATGGGTCCTGGAGGCAGACCCCCAGCACCTCATGCCATGATGGGGTCTCCAAACATGATGGGCCAAGGAGCACAACAGGGGGGCCAGTTCCGACCCCCTACCCCAGGACAAGGACAATTCCCTGGTGGACTGCCCCCTAGCTCCACACAGCAGGTTGGTAGATAAGACTTGTATCTTGAAATGTTTCAGAACAAGTGAAAGTAATCCCATGTTTATAGTTACATTCAATGAGGCTGAAAGAATGACAGTCTCATTGCTTGGATTTGACAAAGATTTACAATGCAGATATCCTCAGTGAAGCAGAAAATGCTGACCTTTCTGAATCACATTGTCTTGTTTCCCTTGAAATTTGTCAAGGGTCTCCATGCTATTTTTCTTTGGTGATATATATCATAGTTTCATTTGCTTTTAGTTCAAATTATGATTTTGTTCACACTTTAGTAACTTAACCAAAGGTAGTTAGATATGCAGACACAGCATTTTATCTATGATCTGTAAAAGAAAAAGAAAAAGTGGTATAGGGTCATAAATATGAAAAGTTTGAGAGACATTTTTTCTACCCATCGCTGTACTTTGTTTTGCAAAATCTGTAACATGATTGGTTTTTTTTTCATTTGACCTCTAACATTGATCCTTAGTATCATAATTTGAAAAAGGCTTTAATTAGTTCAATAATTTAACATGTACACAATGCAGGTTGAATGATCATGCTGTACTCAGCTGTTTGCACTTCGAGTTCAGTAGCTTTTTAAATGATATTCTAGGTTTTTTCAATTTGGTATTTCGATTATGTTTTAGATGACAAATCAGATGGGTGGTATGACTGTATCGGACCAGCCTCGAACTATGGATGTAAGTTGTAAACATAAAACTTCAGCCTTTGTGGATCTTAAATAGAGAGCATTTAGTCTCTTTATAATAAAAAGAAAAATCTGGATTAACAAATGCATTTTTGAAAAATGATAAATTGGAAATTGTCATATATAATTACAAGAATTTCATTTGAAATGATGGTAATTCTTTTTTTTTGTCAGATGTCCGGCAGTCGCGGTGGTCCTCCATCAACTGTGGGCAATGTTCAAGGAAATGCCCCACCCACAAATTATGGACAATATGCACAGGGTGGTCCTCCTTCAGGGCCTCCTATTGGGTATGGTGGAGGAGCCCCACCAAAACCACAGACTTCTACACCGGCTAGTTTCCCCCATGCACCAGGGCCAGCAACTTCAGTGCCAGGGGGAGGATTCCCCAATCAGGGGCCCCCTACCTCCATGCCTGGAGGATTCCCCAATCAGGGTCCTTCTACATCTATGCCTGGAGGATTCCCCAATCAGGGTCCTTCTACATCTACGCCTGGAGGATTCCCCAATCAGGGTCCTCCTTCATCTATGCCTGGAGGATTCCCCAATCAGGGTCCTCCTACATCTATGTCTGGAGGATTCCCCAATCAAGGTCCTCCTACATCCATGCCTGGAGGATTCCCCCCTCCTGGCCCCCCTTCTAGTCAGTATGGTGGCATGCCCCCTATGTCATCCCAACAGATGCCTCCGTCATCTCCTGGCCCCCACTCCCTGGCCCAGCCAGGGCCCCCAGGAAGGGGCCAGCAGTATATGGGTGGAACCATGCCAGGGACAACCTTTCCCCCACAGACAGGCTACCAAAGTGCAGGAGGACAACACATGCCAGCCGCTGGTGGAATTCAACAACCAGCTCCCAGGAAACTTGACCCAGACCAGATGCCTAGCCCAGTAAGTGGACCAGAGCATCATTGTTTAAAGTGTTGAAATGTGTAACTAAATCTTTATGTGTAGGGATTCTAAAGTTATGGTGTTACATACAGGGGTCCCAGACGTGAATGTATTGGGGATCAGTGATGCACTGAAATACAATGTAGATCAGTGGTTGATGTCCGAGAAAAAAAATGTTTACTGCTCCACAGCCCCTCATATAGCTATTTCTAGAATAGCCCTTTGTCAGTTTTCATTTAAAAACATGTGCCACTTGTGTCATAAAATTTCATATACACTAAATGATCACATCCACATAATTATACACCCTCTCTGGTAAGGGGTTGTATAAAAGTGATTACTACGGAGGTCCATATTTGCATTGGTTAGTACTTCCTTAAATGGCCTTAGCTGTTAATAGGACGTTAAACAAAATAAAACCAAAGCATTTGTCAGTGTGTATGTTCATCTGTAATAAAAGCCTTGTGTACACAATAGCTCATTAACCCTATAACAGTTTCATAACATCAAGTTCTAAATCTGATTATATTTTAATGGTGATTAGTCAGGGTTAAAGGGTCAAAGGTCATACTTGACCACTTGCACCACAGAACGATAACATCAAGTTTTAAACCTTATTGAATTTTGGTGGTCATCAACCAAGCTTAAAGGAACAGATGTCGTGCTCGACTATATGCTGTAGTCTACATCTCATATTTGTATTTTCGATATCTTTACAGATACAGGTGATTGAGGATGATGAGGCCAACAAAGGGGGAGTATTCAGCACATTGGAAAGGGGCGCTGCCCCACCACTAGTGACCACACCCTTTACCGTTCAAGATCAAGGTCAGTATATAGAAAACACTGGATTCAGTGTTCTCCTTTGGCAGTGTTTTCAAAATGGTACTGTTTTGATCAAATATAAAATTGATACATGTGAACATTTTCCACTTCACATCAATTGTCCCATTACTCCTTAATGTTTGTTACTCCCGTCATTTCTTCGACCAGAACCTCTACGTGAAAGCTTTACAAGTCTAACTGTCGGCTTTGAATAACTAGGTCTCTGATTGTGTAAATGTAGCAGTATTCCTGGTTTAACTTCTCAGCATTGTTGATGATTAATTTATTGTCACTGATAACCATTCATAATTTTATTAAATTGTTGTTTCTCTAAGTATGAATATTTCAAACGTGTTAATTAGGTCATCATTTATCCAATTTTTGACTAAGTGTCCTTACACCAAACAACTAAAGTCAGTCCATATTCAGCTCTTCGTCCCTTTAGGAAGAATTATATTGTACAACCTGCGATAGAAGAAGCAGTCAATCTCTCTGTACTGAGATATCTGTAAAACAGAACTAATTTTGTACTGTTTTATTCAAAGGATTATGAAACAAAATATGAAGTAGGGCTTTCTGGAATTTTCCTCTAATTTCTAACATTAATTTAAGTTTTGTCACACTCGTAAATCCATGCGTTGGGACAAAATAGCACAACCATTACCGGGTATTCTTTATTTAATATCTGTTACATCAATGCAATGCTTGTTTTGGTTTTCAGGAAACTGTAATCCACGGTTTATGAGGTCAACTACTTACACCATACCATGCACTGCAGACCTACTCAAGACCAGCCACATACCATTAGCCCTCACCATATCGCCATTTGCTAAACTCAATGATGGAGAGGTAACAATTAATGTGACGTCACGTCATTGTGAGGCGGACGCCATTTTCATCATTTAAGAGGCGGCCAAGTGCTAAATATTCGTTGCAGATCACAATTATACAGTTTACTTTGAATTATGTAATAAAAGAATTTGGCATTCGTTTCCCTTCATATTAGATCTCCCCAGAGGCTCGCAAACATAAAAAATCCAAAACTTGTATCATAAATCTAATATGAAGGGAAATTTATGACAGATCCTCTATATATTTGCTATAAAAAATAGCACTACTTGTAAAAGTATAGGTAGGGTTTCAGCAATTTGTCTTAAAGGGCTAAAAGATGAAAATTTCGGGGCTTACGACAATCTTTTAACATTATGCAAGTTTGAGAAAGTAAACTAAATTTCTTTCGTTTTGGTAAGGACATTAGATTTCAACAGTAAACTATTTTTTTAGTTCAAACCAGTTCATTAAAATCAGTTTTTGATTCATTTTAGTCAGACATATTACTGGAGTTCCTTTCCAGACTGATCATTAGCAATGCAGCTGTTTGTCAATTATTGACTAGATGTTATAGATGCATGAGGTAACACCACAGAAATATGACAAAATTCACTCCTTTCCATAAATTTTCATTCCAGAGCGCACCCCCGATTGTCAATTTGGGAGAAGTTGGTCCAGTGCGGTGTAAGAGATGTAAAGCCTACATGAATCCGTTTATGATGTTTATTGATGGTGGACGGAGGTTCCAGTGTGTATTCTGTGGGGCACAAACAGATGGTAAGTTGTCACTAAAGTTCACTGCTCGCTGAATCTCACCGAGTGTTCAGGTTACAGAAAATCTTTATCACAATTTTTTTACAATAAAAACTATACATTGATGTAGTGTCGATGTCGAGTCTAAGAGAAAAAATAGCTTTTGACTTAAATGTATTTGTAAAGTCAGATCTCGATATTGCAAACTTACAAAAATTGAATGCATCTTCTAATTATGAAATTATTTCTCACCGACATCACTATGAAGAGCACTATTGTGTAACATATATTGATTTTAACTCCACAAGTTTATTTTTCATATAACATGGTCTGATGGTAATGCTTACTTGAATAGAATCAACATTCTGAAAGATAATCTGTTCAAAGATTTGTAAAAATCATAAACACCAGTCGTAAACTTCGGGAGAAATCCAATTGAAATGAAATATGATGATGATTACATTTCTGTAAAAATCATCAAAAAAGACATTGTAGGGTTTTTTTGCCCTGTTAGAAATCCTAGAAAAAGTTTTTGTGATTTATGATTTTATTTTATGTATTCATTTGATAACAGTACCAGCAGAGTACTTCCAACATCTTGACCACACGGGTAGGAGAGTGGATGCATACGACAGGCCAGAACTTTGTCTCGGCTCCTATGAATTCGTTGCCACTAAAGACTACTGCAAAGTAAGAAATGTGTACCATAAAAAATCTCATTATACTGCCATGATTTGTCCAGTTAGATTTTGGCTTTTTATTGGGATGAGGTAAAGCATGAATGCTTTATATTGGGATGAGGTAAAGCATGAACGGAGACTCTTTAGAGAAACAGGACTGACAGAACAGTTGCTGTAAGTGAAATGGCAAATTTAATGTAACAAGCTGTTTTATGTTATCTATTTTGCAATTGGGATGAAAACAAAAGATCTCTTAGTTCATTCTTCATATCTGCAAGAGAAGTTGTCAAAACTGTTGGCTTTGTTAATAAAATGAATAACTTCAAAAATTTACTGTTGAAATAATTTCGATGTGCGACATAACTGATGATGTTCTTGTGGTTTTATTTTAACAGAATAGCACTCTGCCTAATGCTCCTGCCTTCATCTTCATGATTGATGTGTCCTACAACAGTGTCAAAAGTGGTCTAGTACACCTACTGTGTAAAACCCTCAAGGAGGAAATTCTCGTCAATTTACCAAAGTGAGTACAAGTAAGAATGAAACTATATGTACACATCCATAGATTAGGAATTTTAAATTCTCGGAGAGGAAACTCTTGTCATAAAAGATGGGTTTCTGTTGGGTTTTGTTAGTATTTCACTTTTGGAAAGATATAAAGCATTGTGGTTATTTTTACAGGATTGAAGAAGTTCTGACCAGTCTGCAGATACAATGTACTACAAGTGAAGATAAATTCTAGAATGATTATTCAAAAAATTTCATTATGGTTTTTTATTGGACATTATTATGAAACTCAGTTGCAGAAATACTAAAAATTCGAGGGAAACCTTATTTAAAATAAAATATTCGCGTCTTCAGTGTCTTGACAATTGAATTTTCATAAGTTGCAAAACATGTATCAGAAATAATAATCTCCTTAAAAATGATATCAGATATATCAGTTTTTCTGATTTAGTGAAATCTTGGAATATTTCTCTAATGAATATCTTACATTGTTTTTAGTTCCTGAATGGAATTCTGATGATTTAATTCTGTTTCGTAGGGAAGTTGGTGCAGAGGAATCGGAGATACGTGTGGGATTTGTTACATACGCTAAAGAAATTCACTTTTATAATGTCAAGGTAAGAAATGTTGCGTAAACATTTATACACATGGAGACATATGTAATATTTACTATTCTGTCATCAGGATTGTTTGTTTTCCTTGTTGAACTTCTAAATATATGGGGGTAATATTTTTGGATAAATTTTTTAATAATTGTACTGCACACATTCAGCACACAATTTTACTCTCTCTTTTTTTGCAGGGAAATCTTGCCCAGCCACAAATGTTGGTTGTATCAGATTTAGACGACGTTTTCGTGCCATTGTTGGATGGTTTTCTCGTTAAACTATCCGAATCCGAGGCTGTAATTGACAGGTAATGATACAATAAAAGTTTTTTTTCTAAATAATTCAGACCTTTTTAGATATTTGCTTATTCACGAAATATAGATAATTAATAAGAAAAATAATTATTCTTATTATAATAATATAAGCTATTTCATAATAGAAATTCATTTTCATGGGATTACGCAAATCTGCGGTTAAGGTATGATTCTTCTCTCTTACCAAAAATTGTGTAAAATATCTCGCTTACAAAGGAACAGGTCATTCAGAAATTTATTCAATTTTGAAATTAAAGCAGGATATTTATTCATCATATTAAATTTATATTTATGTATCATCCTTTCTTGATCAGTATATGTATGACATTCTGTTAAACAGCTTGCTTGCCCAGATCCCAGTTATGTTTGCGGAGTCAAGGGAGACGGAGACGGTGCTTGGCCCTGTCATACAAGCAGGCTTAGATGCCCTCAAGTCTGCCGACCGCAGTGGAAAACTCTACATATTTCACTCATCACTACCTATAGCGGAGGCACCAGGCAAGCTTAAAAACAGGGATGACAGGAAACTGCTCGGCACAGACAAGGAAAAGGTATTTTTACTATTTCATTGCCCATGCATTCATCATTGACTGCTACTGTGTATGGAGAAATTATGTTCAGATTAACTCTTATCTACTTTGCATATCATAATGTGGATGAGTTCACCATGGTACCAGTTATCATGGTACATTTCAGTATACATTGTTTGATATTAGAAGGGTGTGGATTTTACCAGAGATAACACTACATTGGTTGAAAGTGTCCCAGTATGTAGTCTGGGAAATAAGGAGTGGTATTAACTGAAATTATTCTCATTAATTCTGAACCCATCATCCAAATTGATGATCAAAACAAACTTGGATGGGATATGCTTATTATGATGTTTTGTGCATTTTGAAAATGGTTTTAGAGTTGTCCTTGGCATGAATGTCAAAACTAAGTAACCAAAACATTTTGGATCCTGGAGGTTTGGATTCATAAAACGAAGAATAGACTTGATTCCAATAACTTAATTAATTTTGTATGATGCTTCTGTGATTAAATAAATTCTGTGTTGTTGTTGTAACACTTACGGTAATAGTAATATGATTTGTATATATCCTATTTGTGTTACAGACCATCCTTACACCACAGAACAACTTCTACACCAAGGTGGGCCAGGAGTGTGTAGTGGCTGGCTGCAGTGTGGACATGTTCCTCTTCCCCAATGCTTACATCGACGTGGCGTCTATCAGCGACGTGTGTCGTCTCACTGGCGGCAGTATGTACAAGTACAGTTACTTCCAGGTAAGAAGTGTAAACAACCATGTAAAATGGAAAATATCCCTCAAATTTTAAATCGATGTAGAGTTCATGATGATCGTAGACAGAATTACTCTGAAATTTCAGCCCTCTGAATGTCTCACCCAAGTTGGAAGGTTTGGATGGTAAATGGTATTTAAAAAGCTCATTCAAAATATCTCAAATTTCCTTACTTGAGTCATTTGTTGTACAGAAAATATTCTAGAGTAAGCTGGCTTGGCACTTCCTGGTAGCAATCTGCTGTATTGCTATGCTGCTTTCGACTTCATAAGTGCTTTTAATAGCAGAACTCCCTGAAAGATATACTTCTGCATCTTTATGATACATAATTATATTATCATTTTCAAACTTTAACATGATCATCAAATAAGTAGATTTTTCTTTACATTTTTGAGTAGACAACAATTAATGAAAACACAAATTATTTAAATCAATGTATGAAGTGATATGTACACGGTTTAGGTCAGGGCACAGCCTGGCATTTTCAATTTTCAATTCCCAGAAGAGAAAATAACAAATTTCTGGTATGCAAACATGTGACAACTCTCTTTTGTTTTCCACTTTGAAGTCTGATAACGAAAAAGTAAGTGGTGTCTGTTTTCCTCTCACGCTTGGTGAAGCTCCTTTGGATCCAGAATTGCTTTGGGTGGAAATGTGTGCATGCATGTCCAAATCTCCTGTCAGTGCTCAAACATAGGATTCCATAGGATCAATTCAGCAAATTTATGTTACCAACCTGATTTTGGTTTTCCTTTATAAGGGTATTATGTTTCATTCACTGAATTAAATTTTAGTCAAACAGTATTTTTTGCCCAGAATTCTAATATTTTATGCCATCCATCATCACATGAACTTCGCTGATTCTATTAGAGTTCCAGCTTGACTGCTTCTTATATTATCATGTTCTGGCCTGTTTCAAATGAGGACTTTTACAGGTAAAAAAGACAATGATTTGAAATATTTTAATGCATGAAATACTGATGAAATGAATTTATGAACAGATAATTGAACTGCTTTTTAATGAGAAAAAAGGAAGTTGATGAGCATGCTGGGAAAGGAAGATAGGATAGGATTTACTAGTAACATGGACACTTTTGGAATGAGGGATATGCATTTGACAGGAAAATATGGTGATGGGTAGAAGCTAGCCACTAGTAAATGGAAGGAGTTGTATCTTATAAAATGGTGGTCTGTGATGTCAAGTGGTTTTAGAAGAACCAGATCACCGGCACCAAAACCAATGAAGTAATATCTTTGGAGTTTTAATATTTACCCCAAATCCTGTCAGGTTTACCCTATATATATAATAGAGAGCACCTTTGACTACAAAGGAGTGATACAAATTACGAAGAATTTCAGACCACTTTTGGCACTTGCTTGACAAATATTGTAGAAAATTGATTTTTAAAGTTAGTGGATAAAGTGAAGACTATTTTGTATGTCAATATACATGTATACTGTGAACTCAAAATGTTAACAGAAATGCTTTAAAAGAGACTTTTACAAATCCTTAAATAATTTTCTATAAACTTTATGCATTTATAGGGTACATATTTATGTGACTTCTATTCATGCCCAGAGTTTTGTCTATTCTAGGCTGACCTGGACGGCTCTCGATTCATGGAAGACTTGAAGATGAATGTCGAGAGCCAGGCTGCATTTGATGCTATTCTACGTGTGAGAACAAGCACAGGTAAAGGTTTTTCCAGATCTCTTCATATCTGTTTCTATAACAGACTGAAATGTTTCTCTTACAATGTTTTGTGAGAGAGTAAATGTGAACTAATGTCCTTGCATATAGGTATGGCAAGGTCAGTTGGGATACCTGAGTGAGCTTGAATACATGTATAAGTAATTTTACAGTGGGAAAAAAAAAACTTATTATGCTCCAAGATGTATTACATCAAACTCTGCAAAAATATAAATGATTTTGTCTAAATGTTGACAGAAAAGTTATACCAGTAAATTGATAAAAGAGAAAAGTGTGCAATATTAATTTTGTTTCAATTTTAATTGTATAATAAATTCAAGAAAAGTTAAGACAAATTTGAGGAAAGTAAAACAATTTCTGTGATTTGTAAACAATGGCTTTTGTTTTGTGTCAGATATTGTAACATTTCAATCAATGTAGTAATTAAAATCTGTAAAATATTGTATGTGGCCATATGTTATCAATCTCTCCAGGCATACGGCCAGTAGACTTCTATGGTAACTTCTACATGGCCAACACGACAGACGTGGAGTTGGCTGCCATGAGCCAGGGCCAGGCAATAGGGGTCGAAGTTAAGCATGATGATAAACTCAATGAAGGAGATGGTGCTTTTGTACAGGTAACAATTAATAAAAAAGACAATTTGTTATTTCTATATTCATGTGCTTCTTGATGTGTCTTTTTGGAATAAAGTGTTTATTTCCTTGAAAACACATACAGGTAAATAAATGTAAATTTCGTCTGATGAAAAAGTGGGAGAAGGGAGATACAGCTTATATCACTGTCTTTAGACAATGTCTCCTGCAGGTCCAATGTTCCGAGTTCTGTATAATCAAATCGTTTTTCTTTGCATAATTTATTTCTACTTTACCTGTAAGTTCAGTCATAATGGTTGAGATATTGAATCCTGTGCTGCCAATACTATTGTCATGTTATCAAAGTAGCCTCTCATTTGGGAGAAAGTTCAGGCTAAAATAATTTGTGTTTTGTCTGTGCAGATAGCAGTGCTCTTTACTAGTGTCAGCGGGCAGAGGCGCCTGAGGATACACAACCTTTCCTTCAACTGTTGCATGCAGATGGCCGACCTGTTCCGCAGCTGTGAACTTGACACACTTGTCAACTTCATGTCAAAACAAGGTTTGTCTATTGCATTATCTTTATTTTACCAGTACTGTAAACTGGAAATACAGAGATGAATTCATCACTGATTGAAAATTTACAAAATTTGTCAGGAATTTGAGAAAGCATGATCTCAAACAAAAGGGCAAATTAAAAAGCTGGTAAATATATTTTGAAATATGCAAGGGTTCAAATAAATTTAGTGTATGAAAATTTTACTGTTTGGTATATTTGTTATATTTTGGTGGTAATCTGATAATCTAACTATGCTTTTTGTTTACAGCTGTACGGGAGACGCTCAATTCAAACCCGCGCCAGGTGCGTGAAAATGTGATGAACCAGGTTGCCCAGATACTGGCATGTTATAGGAAGAGCTGTGCCAGTCCCTCGTCAGCAGGCCAACTCATCCTGCCTGAGTGTATGAAGCTCCTCCCTCTTTACTCCAACTGTATCATCAAGAGCGACGGCTTACAAGGTGGTAAGTGTGGGCCAATGTACTAGAATTGGTGGAGAAGTTGATAGGAAGAATTGGGAATGATGAGAGATGCTTACAGTACATCGGAAAAGTTCAATTTGGAATATAAGAAGAGGGAAATGTAGAGTGCAGGCTGGTTAAAAATGACACTGTGAAAGAGGCAAAAAAGGATATTGGTGAAATAAAATCTTATCATTTCACATATTGAGTCGTCATTAATTTGTAGTTGATTTATTTATTACAGGGTCAGAGATATCGACAGACGACCGAAGTTACCTGATGCATCTTATAAGTGCAATGGACGTTAAATCATCACATGTGTTCTTTTATCCACGACTGATGCCTCTGGTGAGTGGATTGTCATCACCTGCAAAATATGCATATACAAATACGCGAAACGATCATTAGATAATAATGTTTCTACTTTTATCGTTTATGATATAGTCTTGATCTGACGCAAGAAGATAATAATAGTAAATGCATCTCTTTTGTACAATATTGAAAAACATTTTATCCAAGTTTTTTAAAGGGTATGTGTACATTTGGAGACCATGTCTCGGAGAAGAGTAGGGAGAAGGGGGAGTATTGATTTATAGCAACTTGATAACATTTTTCCTGGGATTACTATGATATCTTGAGCCTCAATTATACTTTCATGTTATATTAACTGACATTGTTAATGTTCATGTTCTTAGCACAATTTGGAGAAATCAGCAGCAAAGATGCCAAGATCCATACGGTGTTCAGCTGAAAGGCTACAGGATAATGGAGTTTATCTTTTAGGTTTGTATACAAATAGCATGGATATTCATTATCAAGCTGCTTACCAGAAGGTTCAGAGTCACACTTGGTCTGCTTGAACCATGTTTGTCATATATATCAATGAGACACATTTCCGATTCATCCAGTCTACCCGATAATAAAAATAGGTACTTGAAGTTCAGGGAAGTAAATCCTGGAAATGTATAAAAATATACCAGTTGCAACCTCATTGGTTCAGACACGTTTTTTGTATCTAAAAGATCAAATTATTTTGGATAAATAACACAGTAATATTAATAATAAAAAATCCTTGAAACAAGATTTCTATTCAGTCTGATATTGGCGACTTTGTATGTTGATCATTTTATAAAGCAGTAACCCTGACTTTATTTTACAGAGAACGGTATATCCATGTTTATGTGGATAGGTCATAATGTTGATCCCCACTGGATACAGGATATATTTAGTGTCCAGAGTGCAGCACAGGTGGACATAGACAAGGTATGTAGCATCCTTAGGCCAAATAAAATAAATTACTTTGTTCTCAGGCCAATTTTTTTCAAAATAGATGCGATGCGGCAGGGTGGTATTTTTTTTTTTCATTTTACATGGCAAAAATGAGACGAGGGCGATTTTTTTTTATTGTGTAGTTTGTAAAACGTTCATTGTGGACATTACCTTGTCTCTTTATAGTTGTGTAGAGACCCATCATAGAGCAAGCCTCCGAAAATCCCCCCACTATGTTCCAGACGAGAATCACGAACCCCCCATTCCTTATTTGTACCGAAATGAGCGCCATTTGTACACAAGACTAATAAGTCCTAATCATTTTAACGCTTGCCTGTATCTCAATCCCTTACCTTTATTCAAGAGTTTTCGGGACTTGGGTGACTAATGAGTAAAAACGACATGCGGACCAATTTCAATAATAACGTGCAACAAAAACGAGGTCTGCTCGATCTTTATTTTTTTCTACTTGGTCATCTTTAATTTGACAGATGAAACCCCGGATAAAGTATCGTGAAACTAACTCAAAGAATGTCCTTAAATATTCTTAGATTTCACATTTCCTCCCGGATATTCTAGGGTTTGATTATGCTGCAAACCATTAACTGTTGGAGAAAATATCTACTTCTAAATCTAAATCCTAGAACTAAGAATGAGACATTTCTGGAATCTGACACTTGTGGCTGATGGATTCAGATTTGACAAAAAGTTCAAGAAAAAAAATTGTGTTTCTCTTTTTTGAGGTCGGAAGCTGTAAAATACAGTGCATGTGTTTTCTGCGGTTATTGATATACTACATTCATTCAAAATCTGTTAAAAAGTGATGTTACAATCTTGCTCTAAATGGTATAAATACTTGAGGGAACTAACAATCTTTATAGCAATGGTGTTTCAATTAGATGCCCATAAATTGATGTCCTTATCTTAATGGCCTTTTCCTTTTAATTCGAAAGTGATAGAAATCAATCAATCATGACTTACAAATCTAGATATTTATATTTATTGGCTATTAAAGGGTTTCCTGGTAAATATTGAGATTGAAAAGCAATATAAATGATAATGCTGGTTTATGTTTTCTATAGTGTAAACTGCTGGCACTGGACAATCCATTGTCTCAACGAGTAAACGAGGTAATCCAACAGGTCCGAGAAGAAAGGCACAGATATATGAAGGTAAGTCAGAATTATAAGTGTTCATACCTGTTACAAAGAAAGATTCTGAAAGCATTAATAGGTTGTGTCAACTTAGAAATAAAAGTTGTTTGTATTAATTCAGAAGAAATAACTTCCAAACAACGTTCAAGAGAATTACTTTATACCGGAAAATTTTCACAAAGTCAAATTTTAGCCCTTCGACGGTAAAATCTGATTTTGCCCATGACTAAATTCCCCCTTCACGTTTAATTATTATGTAAACTATGTTGTTTACAAACGTTCGGTGTAATCATAAATTTGGCTTCATTATGGAGGGCAAAAAGGCGAAAAACTGCAATGAAAATGTCCATGTATACAGTACATAAGTTTCAGATGACTATTTCTTATATGACAGCTTGTATTTAAGTATTTGTTATAGACTGGATTTAACTGTGTAGTTAATATATTTTTTTACCTAATTTCAGTTAACGATAGTGAGACAAAGGGACAAGCTTGAACCTTGGTTCAACCATTTCTTGGTGGAGGACAAAGGACTCAACAACAGTGCCTCATACGTAGACTATCTGTGCCACATACACAAAGAAATTCGAGGTCTATTAAGTTAATACAGAAATGTCACATGGACTTATCGGACTGAAATCAGCAGAGTGGAACGCGTAAACCAAAATGTTTCTCTCAGGGGAACAGTTAGGTGCCGCTGGTAGGTTGGAGGTGAAGGTGTGTCGGAATAAAGAACTTTGACAAGATCAGAGTGCCCAGATTACCAGTACATGTACTACACTAAAAAGTTCTTCTGGTAAAAAATACAGCTCTGAGTCACACGAGAAGCCAAAGGTTGAACGACACATTAATAATTACCTCTGACATTCTGCATGAAGTAGATGAAACATGGGACACTTCGAAACTGAACTGCGCTACAATACAGCAAGAGATTATCAGGAAAGCCCTGTGGGGATGTTTGTAAGGCTCGTGTTTTTCTGAAGCTCCTGGTCGAGTTTAGTACACATGCTATACCTCATCTCCTTGACAATAGCCAATGTGATTAACATTTAATGGTATGGTATGCGGTACGGTTTACAGTTAATAGGGTGTGGAGTTGTCGGCTATATTTGTAAGATCACTAAATCCGTTTTTGTGAGATTTGTATTTTTGTGATAATTACGGAGGAATGTTGATGAGTAATTTAGATATCTTGCAAATGTTTATACATCTGCTATTGTTCCGGGGTTTGCATAATTTGTTTCACGCAAAAATGTGAAAATATGATTTAAGTGAAAATACATGTTCACAAAAAAATCAGCGATTTAAAACAAGCTGGATTACGTCTATATAATATACATGGATGTATCTACAATGGACATAGAATGTAACACCACTCGATTGAATAGTTATTGTAAAAGTACAGTTAGAGTATCCGAGTTATTATTTATATATTTAGTAGCACAAATAGGTTTGTTTCTTTATGAATTTGTTATATTGGTTGACATCTGGATACCAATTCTAGTCTTTGGTATGTTACCTGTTCTCTATTAAATGGTCATTTTTGTCGAAATAAATCCACTTTTACTGGTGATGAAATATTTTTGTTGCTTGATTCCTCAAATAATTTCAATATATAATAAATATATAAATCAATGTTAAGAAATGAAATCTTGCATTCTGGAAAAAGAATAATAACTGTCAAAGATATTCATGAGACTGGAGTTAGAAATAAATATTCTAAAATATTCTAAATATGATATAAAAAGGAAACTATATTTTTGCATCCCAGAATATTTGTGTCTTTCCTAAATGAATATGAAACGGTAGGTTGTCAGAAAAAAGTGTTCATTTTCAACATTTCAAAATTGTTTTAATTTAACACACTAGAGCATTTTGTCACTCAGTGTTGTTACTAATAGTCTTTTAATGTTATCTTACATCCCAGTCTCCTTCGAAATAATTCTGGTCAGCTTCACTACCTTAGACAGTTTTGATTTGGTACAGTGATATTTTCTATATCTTGGGTATGAAATTTTGCTTGAAAGCCTTCAGTGCTGTGTTAAATTTACAGATTTACCATACCATGAAAATAAAACTACTAAAATAATAAATCCTGTATCCAGTATATAGAAAATATGACAACATGACAGTACTGTAAATGGATATATGTTATTTGTTTATCAGTGCTGAGCGAGTCATTGGGAATGCAAGATGAGACATGGTATTTGTAACTATATATATAGCTACCAGCTTGTATTATGTGTTCCGCTTTCACAAAGGCGTTATCATCAAAGCTGTCTCCACGCCTGGAGTCCTTGCATTAAGGCAGGCTCCCAAGTATAGCTACCCTTTTAACTGGGGTATACCCTAAACAAAGACTCCAGGCTAATGTAGCATGGTGCTGTTCAAGCATTTTGTCAAGTTTTAACTTGGTTACTGTCACTGCTGTATATTATGTTTAGCCTCCAAGCATTGTTGTACCCTTCTTCCCCAACTCATTGCAATATAATTCTTTCCCTTCCCCAAATGTGTTTTCATTAACAGGCAGTCATGTATCAGATATAAGAGGATAGGAGTATGTATGTGTGAGATTGTTAAGCTATTGTAACATATACTAATTACAGCTGTATAAAGTTTGCATGTATCGCAGAAACCAGTTATGAATGTAATATTGAGAAATGAATGAATGATGGACTTTTTTGTCAGTTAACATGTAAGCCAGTTACTGTGTATATTACACACTCAAAATACAGGTCTTGTATATTAAAATAGCTACTGTTGGAATCTGGCATTATGAAAGTGTGTGCTGTTTTAAAATGAAAGTCAATCAAGTATTTTTACAGTCAATGTTGTACTGCACAACAAGACATGTTCTACTAAAATCATGTTGTACTGCACAACAAGACATGTTATACTAAAATCATGTTGTACTGCACAACAAGACATGTTATGCTAAGTTCATGAATGTAAGTTCATTAAGATTTTGAAGCAATGGTGGATGAATCAATGTTCCAATATTTCGTAATACAATAATAATATTGTAGTTCTGAAAAGTATTCACACTAGATTCTTGTAACTCTCCATAAAACAAGTCTCCTTAAAAATTAAACATGCTCAAAAGAAAATATTTAATAACCATTGTTACATATAGACAAAGAAAAAATGCTAACATTTATATAATTTGTGAAATTCTCATCTGCATATTTAGTCAGAATACTGAGTACCATTTTAGATGATTGAACTCTGATTTTCCAATTTGAAACAAGACTCCATTGATGGCATTAACGTTGTTAGTATTACCAGAACTTTGTTTCTACTATTCATAAGGTAAAGGCAGATCATAATTTTATTCTTAACGTTTTAAACTATGGCTTCCTGCATTGCACAAGGTATATGGAGGTTTAAATTAGTTAATACCAAGCCTTTTTCCCCTGAGCATGTTTTTGTTTTAGGCATTTATTGTTAATTTGAATGCTTCTTGTACAACACTGTTGTGAAATCTATATCAATTTTTTTGCACACAAAGAATTGATACACCAATAAATCATCATCACTATGAAAACTTTAAAGATAAGAAGGAAAAATGAAATTAAACATAGCTTTAAACATGGCATAATTTATTTCTGTTACTGGGTCAATAATGGCAAATACTTGTACATTTGAATATGTATCTCTAAGTTTATGTAATCTCCTTCTTTCTGCCATTTCATGATAGCACAATATGTTACTACCGGTAATTCTTTAATGTGCAATTCAGCTATTATTTCTTGGAATCTTGAATTGCTGAAATTTCTAGTGCAACTGACCATTGTATTTTGTCTGTAATCTTGTATTAAATATGGTGCTTCCCCAGGTTTTGTTCAGTATGATGGGGAGTTTTTCTCTTAAACAGAGAGAGTCCTTTAGGATCTTCTGACCTATTAATCAGGCTCCTTGCCATAAAACAAGGCAATCACAATAGTGATCTTTCCACCTGTTCCACCAACTTATTATGCGACTTCTCACCAGGAAATGAAAATAAAATAACAGGCAAGAATCATCCCTTCTGTTCTACCACAAAACAGGAAACAGTCAGCATATTTAATACCAGAATAGGGATCAGGTCTGTCAACTTAAAAGAATATATATATTAGTATTAAATGAGCATTGAAAATTGCAAATTCATAGCCTATAAGAAAATACCTACATACACTTTACAGTATTTTTGAGGTAGTGATTTCTAATGTATTGATGTTTGATTGCTAAAAATGTATTCAGCAATTTGTAAAATCATGATGGAGGCAATGAAGTTATTTTACAAGTAGCATTTTCAGTTGCATGTTATTTATATGTTGACACTGTGATAGCTGTATCATTGAATGTAAAGTACAAGCCTTCTGGTCCGTTGTGGGACATTCTCTGCGGGCAAGGCAAGAAGGCGAGATTTTTTGTCAAAAAATTAAAATATAACTGATGAACACCAGTGTTTTGTTTTAATTTGTTTTACATTAAATCAGTGTGTAAATAAGACAATATTTGTGAGAACATCTGTAATATATTTGGTCAGTAAAAACGATGGTATATTCAAGTATCTTCAACAAGATTCATCAGTTTGGAAATGTGTAATATTAAAGTTTTACTTTCTACACAATGTACATATTAAACATGTTGCAACGTTTCAAGACCGACTGACTCACTCCGTCATAGCTTGACAAAGAGACCAGTGGGTCTTGAAACGTTGCGACACGTTTAATATGTACATTGTGTAGAAAGTAAAACTATATCAAATGGTATATTCACCTTGTTGTCTCGACTGTGAGGGCTTGGATGTCGTGGAGGTGAGCTTTGTTTCTACTGTAGTACAAGTACTACACCATCAAAACTTGGACCATAGTTCCATCTTGGCTTCTTCATTGCAATCCATGCATCAGATACTGAATGAAACCTACATTTCCTGGTCCAGTGACTTTCAGCTTCCTCATCAATGTTCAGTTTTAGTGTTAAGCTGTGGTGTCTTGCCCACTAAACTTACATCTTAGAAACATCTTATGTACGTGTAGTATATCTTACTTCAAGCATCAACTGCTGTGTGGCTCCTAGTAGTTTGTATAAATCAGCGACTTCCTCAGTTTTCTCATCAATGTTAGTTTTTGTGTAAACTCACTTTCTCCAAAACTAAGAAGTGCAAGAGAAATTTGGTTGCTTGCTTTTGATGCTGGATTTTTATCGTCAATTTTTTTCCTGAACATTTTATTGAAAAAAAAATCATTGGAACTTTCCATTGTTTTAAACCAGTCCTGTTAACTTCAATATATTCAAAGGTTTAGAATAGTGTTTGTTGAATTTGAAATCCAATTTTAATTTGTTTGAAAATACGTAAACGTCAAAAAAATTAGGTCATCATTAATGTTTAATTTCTGTACTTGCTCAAATTGTAATTCTCAAATTAAGTGTTGCTTATGGTCAAAGCTGGCACAGGCAAGAAATGATTCTGTGGGAATTCTTGTATTTAATAATAGTGTCTACTAGTACATGTATTGCGATACCTTTCTACATACCCATTATAGCACACCTAGCACAAACTGTGATACAGGGCCCTAGACCTAATGTAACAACACTTTGAATATATATAATTATATTGTATATATATTTTCATGTTATTAGCGACAAGATTCAACTGCAATTTAAATTATTTCTTCTTAAAATCTTCTCCATTGACTGTTTATCACTTTTATTTCCTAAGATATGGTCTCATGAAGAGCCAATTCTGAATTCATTAAGATGAATTTAATGATGGGATAGAAATGAGTAAAAAAGCATTTTTATTTAATATTATTCATACTGTAGCTGAAAAATGTTTGAATTTAATACAATCATCAATTTAAGAATTCCCCAGTAGGAGATTAATAATATTTGACTCACAAATAACACTTATACACTGGATTAAAGTTGGTACAATTTTATTACATTTCTGTAAGATAGTCTCAAAATCTTCTTTTTACTTGATATTACAAACATAAATTAAATACTATTCTTAAATAAATATAAAAAACATGAACTTAAATTGAAAGTAACTTGACTTGTCAATTTCTTTGCTTGACAATTCACACACGATTACATTTTTCATTCGATTTTTAAAAATGTGTACCAGTATCAACGAATAATGCATGCATTCAAATACAAAAGGTATCACTTAAGTCTTCTTCAATATCATAAAATAAACCTGTTGACCAACTATCAAATTCATTCCACCTAGCAATGGATCAAATCCAACAAATAAATATTATTTCTATGATTGATAAAAATATTAAGATACCAGGTAATGCCCAAAGTCACGATTTAGATAATTTGGTGTCAACAATATGTATCAAGATCCACTATTTAGACAGTGAAATTTCATCTTTCTGATCAAAATGAAAGTGAACAAAGAATTCATACTTCATTCAGAGCTAGTAGGAATGAGACTGGTCAATCATGGATCAGATTAAAACTAGTTAAGTCTATTCATATGGCCACATGCAGTTCTCAGGCCTTCATGCAATTAACTCTTCTTACTGAGTAAAAACTTCCCTTTCTTCTATCTGATTTGGAGAAAAAAATGCTTTAATATGAAATAAAATAATTTGATTTTAATCTTCAATTAATATTTATAAATGTGTGTGATATGGAGGTAGATTTATCACTACAATTAAATATAATGGTAACTATAAATATGATTGAAACTTTTCTCAATACCAAAAAAACACTAAAATTAGTTTTTCCTGTGATACAAGGCATAAGTCACTGGATGTGATTATCTCGTGAATCAGTCTCCTACTCATCAGCTGAATGCCGTAGAGAGAAATGATATGCTGATCTTGTGCATCAGTCTCCAGTAGTATTGATCCTGTAATTTTGTCTGTCACCTGAACGAGGTACAGAGAACTGAAATGTTGATCCTGTGATCCAGTTTTTCAGATGTCACCTAAACACCATACAATATAATTGATAGTGTTGATCCTATGATCAAATCTGCCACTCATCTGAGTGACGTACAGCGAGCTGACATTGTGTTGATCCTTTGAGTCAGTGTGCCACCTAAACTTAGTAGAGAAAGGAGTCTTGATCTTGTAATTCAGTTTACTAGCCATCACCTGAACTTTGTACAGAGAATTGACAGTGATTTGATCCTGTGAATCAGTCTGTCGTTCCACATTTGACTGAGGTACACAGAATTGACAGTGATTTGATCCTGTGAATCAGTCTGTTGTTCCACATTTGACTGAGGTACAGAGAATTGACAGTGATTTGATCCTGTGGATCAGTGTCGTTCCACATTTGACTGTGTTACAGAGAATTGACAGTGATTTGATCCTGTGAATCAGTACATCAGTCCACATCTGACGGTCGTACGGACCATTGACAGTGATGTGATCCTGTGAATCAGTACATCAGTCCACATCTGACGGTCGTACAGACCATTGACAGTGATGTGATCCTGTGAATCAGTACATCAGTCCACATCTGACGGTCGTACAGACCATTGACAGTGATGTGATCCTGTGAATCAGTACATCAGTCCACATCTGACGGTCGTACAGACCATTGACAGTGATGTGATCCTGTGAATCAGTACATCAGTCCACATCTGACGGTCGTACAGACCATTGACAGTGATGTGATCCTGTGAATCAGTACATCAGTCCACATCTGACAGTCGTACAGACCATTGACAGTGATGTGATCCTGTGAATCAGTACATCAGTCCACATCTGACAGTCGTACAGACCATTGACAGTGATGTGATCCTGTGAATCAGTACATCAGTCCACATCTGACAGTCGTACAGACCATTGACAGTGATGTGATCCTGTGAATCAGTACATCAGTCCACATCTGACAGTCGTACAGACCATTGACAGTGATGTGATCCTGTGAATCAGTACATCAGTCCACATCTGACAGTCGTACAGACCATTGACAGTGATGTGATCCTGTGAATCAGTACATCAGTCCACATCTGACAGTCGTACAGACCATTGACAGTGATGTGATCCTGTGAATCAGTACATCAGTCCACATCTGACAGTCGTACAGACCATTGACAGTGATGTGATCCTGTGAATCAGTACATCAGTCCACATCTGACAGTCGTACAGACCATTGACAGTGATGTGATCCTGTGAATCAGTACATCAGTCCACATCTGACAGTCGTACAGACCATTGACAGTGATGTGATCCTGTGAATCAGTACATCAGTCCACATCTGACAGTCGTACAGACCATTGACAGTGATGTGATCCCATGAATCCTGTCAGTCCTTACAAGTTGTAGAATTGAGATTTGTTGCCATTTTTCAGTCTGCTTGTTGTCACCTGAATGTTGTACACAGAACAGACAGTGTATTGTCCTTCAGTGTTAGTCCAATACCGTCCAAATAATGCTGGAACCTGTAAAAACATGTTCCAAATTACAATCTGTATTAAATACACAAAATATAATGGAAGTTTCTAGTAACATCAAGTTTCAAGATTCATAGATAAACTCATGACTTTATTAACTTGCACAAGAGCTCGACTATAAACAATA
Source organism: Mizuhopecten yessoensis (assembly GCF_002113885.1). Classification (NCBI taxonomy): domain Eukaryota; kingdom Metazoa; phylum Mollusca; class Bivalvia; order Pectinida; family Pectinidae; genus Mizuhopecten; species Mizuhopecten yessoensis. The sequence continues at coordinate 549,755 of NW_018407749.1, read as the reverse complement.
TGTGCTATTTAAAAAAACAAAATTGTCAACAAAAAAACACCATGTCTTAGTCTATCTATAGGGTAAAGATCAAAAATAATCAGATTGATTTCTAATTGCATACAATATTGTAATTTGAACGTAATAAGCCCGTTAGGATAGGGTAAAATTGGGTCGAGGCCCCATATTCATGAAACTACTCCTGCTCAAAGTCAAGTTTTGTACTTGCTCTCAAGTCTAAACCCATCAAAGCTAAAATACGTACCGGCGTTTGATTTTGGCCTGTTCCCGTAACTGTTCAGATTTACATATGGCTCTGAGCGTGGGTAGATATTCTTGGTGAAGTCCGTTCACTGGGAGTCCAAGGGGTAGACTAGTCCGCACATTGCTGCTTGCCCTACAGGTGGGGGTGTCAAGACTGTGAAGTACAAGTCATAAAAAGTGTATTTCTCCAAACCAGACTACCCTTCCAAATCTTTGGTACAGACTTAACATTTATGTTGACATACATTGATTATTTAAAAATATCTTTTCAAATATGATTTTTTGGGGCACTTTTCAATTGCCAAAGAGTCGCTGTCTACTTTATGGGAGTTGTGAGAACATAGCAAACCGACTCTAATTAGAAACGTATGGATGATTTAACAGTCAAAACGTCATTCTGTTAAAAGATAATGAATCATCTCAAAAAATACAGTGACAAATAAAATCTAACCTGCCTGAAGTGACCATCGCAATTTCAGAACTACCTGTTTATGTGACCTTGATACCTTCAGATAACTTTTCCTACATAATCGAATGGAGCTTAACAACATGACAAGGACTAAATCTAAATTGAGCCCCATAGGTTTGTTTCATGGTGGCACAGACCATATTTGTTATCGCAGAGTAACTAATAACTCATATTGCTAGCCTATATTAATAAACTAAAAAAACTTCAGTTTCTGTAAGCCCTACTACACAGCCAATACATCAACGTCTTGTAATCAAACATGTGCAGCTGTCATATTAGCTTGTGGTGAATGGAAATAAAAAATGTAAAGTTTACTTTCTGTAATATGCCGCCACCCACGCCAATTTGCATGTCTGATCAGTTTTATAGTGATTTTTACATCTGATTTGTTCATTATACTTAATGTGAAAATTTATACATTGTTTACTGTTACTTTGTACATCTGATTTGCTCATTATACTGCATGTGAAAATTTATACATTGTTTACTGTTACTTTGTACATCTGATTTGCTCATTATACTTCATGTGAAAATGTATACATTGTTTACTGTTACTTTGTACATCTGATTTGCTCATTATAGACATATAGCATCAAGTCTATCATGCTTTTGATTTCTAAAGAGCGGAATAATTTAGAGATTAAATTAAGTAATTTTGCTGTTTCATTTTTATGTACATCTCTTTTTAATGCATTGTGTTGATTTCTCTTTCGCTTGCTCAACAGGTGAAACAAACAGCACTGTTAAATCCTACTGAACTATAATACATGTCAAGTTTCTGACTGACCATTTCACTACTTACCTAGTACTGAGAGGGTCCTTGCCCTGGAGCTCCTCTATCCTGGGTGTGTCCTGTGTGATGGGCACACAGATGTGTTCCGACGACAGAATGTCATTTTTCATTGCTAAATGTGTCCTGTATAACCTCCTACAACTGTACAGCTGTATATCCGAGTGAAAGTCCGACTCAACTTTTGACCCAGACGTGTCCTGTAATGCTAACCTATTCTCTAACACTTCCATAGAGTCTACTAATGATAAATTGTCATAAAAACTATAAAACGAATTGAGAGATTTCCCCACTAATGCCGATTCTGTAGGGTCTAGTGTTTTGGTCAGAGTTTCATTTTGTGGTTCATCACATTCCATTGGCTGCTCCTCATGTCCATCATTAGAAGTTTCGCTATCGTAGAGATCAAAAGTCTTTATCCTGCGACGAGATTTCTTTTGGACATCGTCGACCGTAGAAAGTGTGGGCTTCAGTGGTAGCGACTCCACAGTGGTTAACGGGAGGAGGGAGAGATGGTGGCGGTACAGCAGGTCACACTTGAGTGAGCGGTACTGACGACATACCCGACTCACCAACGGCACCAAACTATCATCACCAATCTGGAAATAAGATGGATATGAGTTCATTTAGTTTGATGTATTCCATAAATGGCTTATTGCAACAATAATGCCATACACAATAAATATCTGAGATTAATAAGATATTTGATATGAGCAAGCTTTGAGTAGTGTTGAAGAATTTCAGAATAATAAATCACTGTAAATAGATAGCTCTCTCTGCACTGAGGGCTCTCCACCTTTAGTTTTGGAAAATTTAATCACTTTCTGCCGGGGATGCTATAAACCAAATCAAATGAAGATAAAATCTTTTAACGGTTGAACCCAAGTTATTTACGACATGGAAACAAACCTAGTAATTTGATGCAATATCAGATCATTAGTGATGCAACATCTGATCACTAGGTCTGTTCCCTTTATTATTTTTGTGAAGGCTTGTCAGAAAACAGCTTTCTTGCAAGCCTGTCCAAAGCATTTCAAGCTTAAGGTCTGCATTAACATTTGCTTTATCCCTGAAGTGTTACATTTAAAAGTAGAACAGGTTTGTCCACAAAAACCAACACTCCCCAGGACTTAAATCGAACACTGTAACTGATTGGTCAAGAAAGGTTTCGCTGTACCTACCTCTAACATTTGTTTCAGGAGAGATATGACGCTGTTGTGGCCCTGTAAAACCAGACCCTGTAGCGACGTAGTGTGCCCCAGATGCACTAGAGGAAGCCGTTCTTTCTCGATGTCTGTGTCTTTATTCCCACTGTTAACCAGATCCTGATTGAAGCGTAGAGGCACGAGAGGCATGCTATTGGACTCCTCGTCATCAGTGACAAACCTATTGCTTCGTTTCTGACAGACAGGCTTCAGACATACAAAGTCATCGTCATCATCATCGATGATACTTGACAATTGTTTTTGTGGTGATGCCCTATGGTCATTCTTCGTGTCTGTGGGTTTTACGACACTGTATTCTGGCAATTTATCTGTTTGTAACTGTGGTTGTACTTTCAAAGTTCTGTGTATGCTGCGCCGAATGCCCTGTACACCTCCACCTGATATCACCCAGTACTGAAGGGAGAGGATACATCGACGAATGTCACCACAACACAGTGACACAACATTGTACATGTCCCAGAAATCTGTTCTCACATTCTCTGCAAGACACATCAGCTGTAGATACACAGCCAAATTCCTCTGAAAACATAAATTATATTAAACTTTCAGTTTTATTTTTGTTGAACAGTAAACCACTTCATTCCTCATTAAAAAATATTTTGCAAAGCTTTTTGCAATAAATTATAGATTTTAAACACTGACTTTTTCAGCATGTTACTTGAAACATGAATGTATCTTTAAATGGTCTTTCGTGAATATTTAAACTGAATTTATTTATCGACAAATTTTTAGAATCCTATGCTTGTGAAAATATTTCAACTATTTGATGATCCAAACACAATCATATTTGAATGCCTGAATTTGAGTTCAATCTTACATAAGGTGGTGTCTTGAAACGGTAGTGGTCAAACCGTCCCTCAAACTTATTGACCAGACCTGCGTCACTTGTGGTCAGTATGATGGGTATCTTGGTAGTGGCCATGAATTGCTGTACAGCTGACCAGAAGCCATGGTCTGAGGGAAACACAACATCTACCTGGAGGGAAAAAAATAAAATAAAAAATAATTGATGAAAAATCCACAACAGAGAAATAGGTCATGCAAAGCCTCAAGCTTATAATAATATTACAAATGGATTTGTCATTATTAATAATATCTTGTGTTAAAATTATAACTACTGTGTACAAAACTTGACATTCTACTTAATATGTAACTTATGCAGTTTTAAATTACAATTTCAAAGGTGGCTTATACAAAATGAAAATGTTGAAACTTTTTCCAATATTTTCTTTCCTAGACAAACTGTTATGACGAATATGAGTCATCATTTTGCTACAACAAAATTACATCTCTTGCAGAAATGAATCCTTGACTATATCTTTAAACTTCCTAAAATATACATTACCAACAGGGGGGTATTTACAATCATTACAACCATGACAGTATCCAATTTAGTTATTTCACACATACCTCCTCAAACAGAATGAGCGATGTACTGGACAGGTTTAAGCTGCCATCAGCCTTGGGGTCTATGGGAACACTAATATCAGGCTTCTCCTTTTTCCTACTTTTCTTCTTAGGTGTTTTCTCATCTAGATTTTCGGCAACCTCCAAATTCCTCTTACGTTTTTTCAGCTTACCCGGATCTTTGTCATCTTTTCCCTTCCCTTTTCCTTCTTTTCCCGTACTAGTTGATGCAGTTTTATTGGAGGAGTTGGAAGTTGTTTGTTTGAAGAAACCTGAGAATGCTGATGGTATCTTTGCATTTGCTTGTGATGCACTGGCTGATTCTAAAAAAATAATTAACACACACACACATAATTCTGATTCTTTTGTCGAAGATATTTTTTGAAACATTTGTATTTATCAGTCATTCAAATGCCTAGTAATACTGGTCTTTCAAGATCATAGTAAACTACTGATAAAATTTTTGAAACACAAAAACATAAGTATGGCTAAAGCCCCATTTATAAGGGAAACAATATAGGATTGTTTCATGTAAAAAATAAAACTTCAGTAATTTGACCTAAAAACTTGCTCCAAACAAATAGAAGTGCATACAAATATCTTCAAATTGAGTGAATCTTAATTCTTAGGAATCAGGATTTTTAAACCGTGCTTCTGGCTGCAAGATTTTGTGCGATAATAAAATACCAACTCACTTGAGGGTGGACATTTTGTGGGTGTGTCAGTCCCCCGAGACACCTGGTGTGACTGTGTCGCCTCCTGCAGTTGTGCAAGGATCCGCTTTCCATTCCGAGTTGAGGAAGCATTTACTTCAAACACCTATATAGTTATATAATAATACATTTCTATTAGAAGTTTGTTTTCTTTCAAAGTATGAATTAACTTGACTTGTCAGCGATGAAAACAGTAGTTTTCTTTCTTTTTGTCTAATCAAAAATGAAATTTGTGGTGCTCACCTTGAAGCCAAGCTCGTGTGCCAGCCCGTAGACAGAGGCTGTTTTACCAATACCACTGGGTCCACACAACATGGCAGTGTTACATAGACGGTCCTCCTCGTCATCGTCGCTGTCGTCACTATCCAGGGCGAAGTCACTATCATCACCCCACCAGTCATCCCTGCTACCTGTATTCAATAAAAAAACACGTTTTATTAACAATGAAATCAGGAACACTGTACACTGGTTTACAAGAAGAACAACAAAAATGTCAAATTCAGCTCAAAAAATAATAATTTTAAATTCATTTAGTGGAAATGTAATCAGATATGGTATGTCCTATTCTGTTAACTTGCTTTGCTTTTGTTTTTCTCTTCTATTCTGACAGAAACTATGAAAAAAAGTTTAAATATTGAAATCTGGATGTCAAATCACCTAAAACAACACACATTCTATATAACACATAAAACTTGGCCCTTACTACCTATAGTGAACACTATTCACCAAGATAGATACACTCAATCCAAGCCAAGTCAAGTAAATTTTATTTAAAAGTCGGAACATGGTTAAAACATGGCAACAAGAGCCTATGATAGGCTTTTACAACCAACTATAGAACTACAACCCGTTCATGACCTTTACCTTTTATGAATACCAATTACAGGTAGTATTTCTGTAGTTTCTAATTGTAAAATCCAGCCAGAGATTCACTGTATCCCCAGTCTTACCAGATTCCTTGCTCGGTTTGCCTTTGTTCTGTTTTATCTGTAGTTTCTTGGCTTTGCGAGCTTCCTTGTCCAGCCTTTGCTTCCATTCCACAAGCCAGCTCTGTAACTTCCTCACCTTTGCTGTGTTGCCAACCACCTCTGCAGAGTGTAGAGGAAGGTACTTGTCGGTCCAACTGACTGTGGGAACTATACAGAAGCAAATTGTCAAATAAACATACATAAAATCTGAAAAGTGTAACCTGGGGTTCACAAATAAATAAATAAAAAAAAACTTTTTTCTTCATTCAGTTTACTACACCTTTAAGGTTTATAATCCTGATAAAGCAATTCTTCATCTGTCAGAGTGAAGACTGGACCTAATAAGCCTCATTCTACTTATTGTTTACAGAAGAATTGCAATACCTAATGTTTGTGCTACATATTCATTGTGTACTTATGATTTATTTCAGGCATAATGAATATCTAATACTGTATAACCAAACATTTTACAGATTAATTAGTATACGCACCTGTTTCCTGTTTATTGACAATATCCTCAGCAGATGGTCCATCCCCAGTTGTTTGGAGAGGGGGACTGCCCCCGAGTTCTACGACCTGAGGCAGTTCAAGGCTCACCCGTTTCCTCAGACTTCGTCGAGGTGCTTCCTTCTCGTGAGATTTTTCCTCAGCTGTCAGATTCTCCATTTTCTTTTCCAATTGTTCTGCCTCCTTGGCTAAAAATATTCAAATTGAAAACTTGTCATTCCAAGAAAGCAATAACTTGTGTAGAAATGTTACCTATTAAATTCTTAGGGCAATTACAGTATGTTTTAATAATGATTTGCCACTTTTGATTGTTAATTTCATTTTAAAATTTCTGCATGCAAGCCATTCAGATATATATGTCTAGCCTGTGTCCCGCTTTTTACCATCGATGCACATGTCAAGTTTGTTTGGTCTAGCAGTTTTAGTTTCAAAGAAACTAACTTAAATGCAAAAACTTAATGTTGATGGAGATGCCGACAAAGTCAATAGACCATGAAAGGTAGGCTGCATCCAGTATTTGCGGCGAGACAAAAATGAAAGGGGCACTGGCATACCTTCCTGTTCAAAGTCATCCTTCTTCATCTTGAGGACAGAAAACACCTTCCTCACTGGGTAGGTAGGACAAAAGGATGATACCTCAGCTAAAATCTTCTCAACATCCTCATCCTCTATCCTTGAATGTTTTTGGAATTCCTTAAAATGAAACAAAAAGTGTTCAGCAAAACATATTCTATGAAGTAATATACTAAATGCAAATTCTTATTTTATGTAACAAAGTTTCACCTGTGTACCTAGGAAAGTTATTGTTCCATAATTATCAAATTATATCACAAATTTTGTCCTATCAATCTAATTTATTCGGTCGCCTCTGATAGTATGTTTTAGTTTGAAGTTCTCTTAATATGTTCAAATATATATAACTTAGGAAAGAAAATAAAACATGGGAGGCAGGGTCGTATAAAAACATTAAGAAATTTCATATTTTAAGAAGAGCTACCATTTCGAACCTATTTCAAGCTTCCATTTTGAACATCTATTTCTAACTTCTGTTTGGAACTATGATGTAATTTACTGTTCAAAATCTCACATCCTATTATGATATTCCCAATGAAACACCACTGTCCTTGGACTAAACAGACCAAATATTGTGAATGGTCAAATTCTTCTCCACAAGGGGTTTAAGATTTGACAGATTTAGAATATCTGTCAAATTACCCCAACCTATGACCTACCCTGATACGACTACTGTCGGAGATGTTTGAATCGGTGCTGATGAGACCCAATCTCCATTCTACAGGCCCATCAGGAAGACCCCTGATGTCTGCTCCCAGTTTGGAAAGGGTGACATTCTCCAGGTCCCAAAGTTTGACCCCATGTCTGTTAGTTGCCTGTGGCTCCCTCTGTTGGGTGTGGTTGATGGTGGGAAGGGGTGGGTAATCCTCAACAATCATAACATCATTCGTCGTGACTGTTTGACGTCGCAGCTCCTCTGGTACACCACTCATCAGAAACGCACGCTTCAATTTTTCAGCCTCTGGATCTAACACTACTGCTGGTTTCCTCTCCTTGACTTCTTTTCCACTCATAAAGATAGAGGCAAGCTTACCTGTTAAATTGTGTTAATAAGTAAATTATCAAAGAAGATCATATTGAACAATTTGTACTGATTGATTAACATCAAAGGTAAGTATGCAATAGAATATGACTTCCTGAATTAATTTTCACACAAATATGAAAATCACTGTATATTACATTTGTAAAATAGGCCAAAAGATTTGCATGTGCATATGTTTTTGTCTTAATTTGAGAGTAATTCCTATCTTATTTAACAACCAAATGATTTTTTTCCAGAATTTCAATTTCACAACCATTATATTTTCTCTCAATATTATCTTGTTTTTAAAATAATTTGTGAAATTATTAGCAACTAGCATCAAATGTATTTTGATAGTGAATTATGTTACAAAGACTATTATAAACTTAATTGTATAGATTTGACTTGCCATCTCTTTGTGACTGTAATCAATTTATTTTTGCATGACATGTTTCTATTACATATCATATATCTCTACAAGATAATGGCTGCTTTCAGTTCTCATAGCATCATGGTAGGAAGGAAACATTTTCATTTTGCTAAAGCTTCATACACATCACAAGCGATACAAATGCCCTCGCATTCACACATTGTGAAAGTAACCTTTACCTTTAACACAGTAACCCGCAATGCAAACTTATTCAGGGGTATTGTCATACCAAACACTTGTATCAAGTTTCATGAAATTTGGTTGAGGAATGAAGTCGCTAGAGCGATGACAAAGTTCTTCTAAAAATAGTAAGTGACCTTGACCTTCAACGTAGAAACCAGAAATGCAGAATTGTTCAAGGCATTGCCATGCAAAACACTTGTAAGAAGGTTCATGAAATTCCATTGAGAAATGAAGTCGCTAGAGTGATGACAAGGAGTGTAACATAGGCACATTACGTACGAACAGGCTGAATCCTATATCCCCTCAAACTTTTGTTGCAAGGGAATAATATTAAAGAGTGTTCCAGATTTTGTCAGTAAAATTGGTATTTCTAAAAATACAAATTGAAACAAATTCCTTCATTTGACTATTTAAAAACAAAACATGGCTTCCTATTATCTTCAATGTATAGCCTTTAATTTTTTGAAACAACAATTTATGTTTCATTAAAATGAAATTCTTGTGAACCTGACATGCATCAACAGACCTGACTTTTTTGAAGGTGTCTTTCTTCCCTTGCTGGGTGTCCCTTTGTTCGGTGTAGCTTTTGCTGGTGTAGCTTTGGTTCCTTTCGTTTTTGTCTTACTCTTGGCCTTCGGAGTTTTAACATTACAACCGTCTACTTCATCCCCACTACCTTCGCTGTCCAAGATAACCAAAGAATCTTTGTCAGACAGTCTAGAGCTCCTTCTCCTTCCAACGGGTTTGGAATCATCAGATGATTCCTCGTCATTCTTTGCACCTTTCTTAGTCCGCTTAATTGATTTCTGAACCTTAGTGCTCTTGGTATTTTTCTGCTTTGCCTTTTGTAGCAGTTCCTTTGCTTTAGACAGCTTGGTATTTTTCTTTGAAAAGAAAATATATCCAAAAACTATTTTAATCTGACAGACTACAACAATTGCAGGTGAAGCAAATTTCTGATTACTGTCCTAATGCAAGACATTTTCCCACTTTTTGTTTTTTAGGTTATAACCATATGGAAAACAAGAGAATAATCAGAAGAATTTCTGCTGCTGATATTGTAGCTTCAACGAGTCATATTAGGACTAATATTCCAATTCTTTTACAGCTTTTATACATATAGTGATCATAAAAAGGTTTGATAACATTTCATTTATTTAAAGAGATTGATAGCAAGGAAACAACATACACACTGTAATTAAGATCTCTCCACATTATAAGTTCAAAAGGTTTAACAAATGTTACTCTTACAATATTAATTGCAAAACAATTCAAATGAAACTTATTTTGTTTGCATTTGAAGTTACTGATGGGTGCAAACCTACGAGTCCCCTCCAGTAATAGTCCTGGGGCCGGGGGACTGAATAAATTACCAGGGATTCTATCTTTGTAATATGCTGCATCAATTCAACACATAAGAAGTCATTAGGGTCAACAAATAGTTTAATGCTGTGTCAAAAGGTGAACTGCAATACAATGATCCTTTCTCCCGCTTTTTCTAGGGATTATTCTTCGAATGAATATGATCTGAATATATATTACAAATTGTTGGGTGTGTTACCTTGGTCTGTTTGGAACTGCGGGGAGTAAAGTTGTCGCCTTCTTCTACCCCACTGCTGCTACTCTTACTGTACCTGTGCGTTAAACATACAAATCATCAGTCAAATTCCTCAGCAGGTTTTTAATTTACAAGTCACTAAATATGTATATAGCCAAATTATTATTATTTGGACTACATTAATATGGTTTTTAGCCAATATCTGGCATTCAAAGCACTATTCAAACCTTAATCGCTGCTGTTTATCTACTATAGAAAAAATACATAAAATTGACCTACATTATGTACAGGTCGTGGTCTCCCAACTCAACTTTTGGACATGCACCCAGGCCTTGCTGCCCCACACGCCACTGGGCGTAATGGGCAGTAAGTAAGTAAGTACCAATGCAACACATCATATCTTGACCTTACCTGTTAAACTTCATTCTAATCGGAGTTTTTTTCCCTTCATCTGCACCAATGATTGCAACTCGATATCGGGACCGAAGAGAAGTCCTGCGATCACAGACATCTTCTTTCCCTTTCTCTGTTGCTGATGTTTTCGTTACTCTGTCCTTCGTAGATTTCTTGGAAGGAGTTCTGGCTTTGTTTGGTGTTTCTTTACCTCTCTTGTTCTCTTTATCATCATCTAGATCAAACGTCTTTTTAGGCTTCCTGCCAGGCTTGCACTTCTTTTCAGGTGTACTTTCGAACACAGGAGCACAATCCAAGGTTGGACAGTCCTTTTTCCTTACTCTTGTGGAGTGTGTTGGTTTCTGATAAAGACAAACAAGGTTGATTATCACTAAAGTTCCCCACTTTCCAAATTCCAATTTGTTTTTCATTTTTGTCATTAAATTGTTTAGATCATTATTCTGTGGTCATGTGGACACAAAATATTGTACTTCAATCTTGTTGGACCAGTTCATCCAAAAATTCTTTTAGGAAAAATCTTTATACCTGATAAAATAAAGTAAAATAATATAAAGCAACTGAAAAATAATTGTTTTTTTAACAAAGAAGTTAATATAGCGTTGACAATTCTCACCACTGGTTTCTGTACTTGTAGTCCAGCCTTGGAGAAGCTGAGTGTCCTCTGAGTGGTTTTAGCTGGTACCTCGGGCACAGTGGCGCTCTGAAGGAAACATTTCTTCTTCTCCAAGATGCTGACATCCTCCACCTCTTCCACAACACACACACTACTGTCCTCTGACATACAGCTGTCCTCACAGGATGACAAAGTCTCCGCTAGACTTTCATTTCTGTTTTTAAATATCTCACACTCCACATCAGATGGATATTTTTTTACTCCAAACAGTGATTTCTTACTTGAGGGTGTACAATCTATCGTTACGATCTCTGAGCTAATAATTTCAATCTCTTCTTCATCTTTCTTGAGATAAAGCGGTGATGCTTTGATTTGTACATGGTTGGATAATCCGTTATTCGGAGATGGTTCGGAATGTATATCTACCTTGACAGTCACCTGACCAAGAACTTTCGGGTCAGTGGGAACAACTGGTGCATGGGCTTTATCGACTTTGTTAAAGAAACTTGAAATTGTTGGATAACTTTTGATATACAAGTCTTCCTTACTTTCTGTGTTTTCTGTAATTTCTTCTTCTGTTTTGCCATTTGCCATTTTCTCTGTGACATCAGGTTCTCCGTCTTCGTGATTGTCAGTTTTAGACACACTATTCCCTAAACTTTTGATAAAATCTTCGTAACACATTTCAGATACTGTTTCTTTTGATTCCAATTTTACCTCACTTTCATTCATTTCATCCTCTTCTTTTTTCTTGGATTCCTTTGAAGTCTTAGTATCTGCAATATCTATATTTCTGTCTTTTTGTTCAGACAATTTCTTTTTTGTTTCATCAGACTTATGTGTACTTTTGACTTTTTGTTTTCCAGAATTTGGTTTATCGTGTTGATCACCAGCCTCATTGTCTTCACAAACAGATTTTGCTGTTTTTCCCTTGTCTTTACTTTTTCGTTCCTTCATTTTATTTTTACTTTCAAGCTTTGAACCTAACTCATTAATTGTAACCTTATCAATACTGCCGTTCACCAAACTAGAATTACGAATAGCCGATTTTTCTTTTTCATCTTTGTTCTTTCCTTCTTCTTTCTTTTCTGAGAATTTATCATCAAACTTTTTTCTCTTCTTTCCTTTACCAATTTGTTCTTCCTCAAAATCATCTGCATCATTTTTCTCCGTCTCTCTGTCTTTTTGTTTGCGTTTCTTGCCAGGTCCCTTTTCAACCTTTTTATCAGCAAGATCTCCATTTTGTTTTTCTACTCCATTTAAGCATTTAAGCTGTAAAGTGATGAAAATGAAGATTTATTAGTGATGTATACCGGGTAACACCTTCTGTCATAACTGTTCCTTATGAATTGACTTAGAATTACAGGCTAATTCAATTTTCTGAGCAATAGTCAGCCCAAATGTGTTCAAAATAATGTTGAAAGGGGTATTTCTAAGTAAATTAAATGACAAGACTAACACTTAACCATAGATGGAATTTTTTTCCAGTCTTTCAGCAGTCATGTTAAAAAACTAGAGAAGTTAGAAGTATCCATTGTATCCATTGTATACTCAAACTTTGTCATCCCAAACTTACATATCTTGTTCATTTTGTTGCGGATTTCTTTCCCCAAGTTAGTTAATTCAGGGCAGAAGTATACAATGTCACATTCAGTATTCTAGCCAAAGACAGACAAATTATGTCATAGCAAGTATTAAAAATTATCGCCAGGCCTGTATGAAATCTATCAGCCATGGATATAAGGCTGATGGAGGTGTACATCCCTGCATGGTTTGAAACTTACTGTTACTCTAGTCAAGACTCACTGTTATCATGGCTTTATCAGGGAAACAGATTTGACTACCCTTTTTCCATTTAAGGGGAAAATCCCCGCCGCATGCCCGAATCCAGGGGGAGAGCAAAGGAGGGGAGGGGNAGAGGGTGAAGGTTCTCCCATCGGTAAGAAAATTCCCCTTCAAATACAAACATTCTTATGATTCTGAAAACTGATGTATGCAGCGATGTACCAATGGGTACCAGAAGAAACTAGACTTCGACAATCCATTATATTTAATTATTTCTTGTTTAAAGGGAAATTAAGAACCAAAAAAAGGAAAATTATGATTGATAAAGAGGAAAATTTAACCATGATTTCTGAGGGGAATTTACCCAACACTGGAAGTAAAACGGACCTGGATAAAGCCCTGGTAAACCTAGTCAAGACTAACAGATTTCAGTAAGGACGAATGAATTCATCTAACCTAACTAGACCTTTGGAATGGTAAAATTTATGTTATAACAATATCATTTGACTGATAAATCACAAATGAAGAATATTCCTTTCTAAAACTGCTTAAAATACAGAACTATTACATTATCATATCAAAATTTACTAGAGTAGTAGAGCTTCACCTTATTTCTAATGAAATAGAGTTTTATGCCCTCCATAGTTTTCTACTCCATGCTGGGGATATAAATCTCTTGACTGATCACATTAATGAAGGACAAGCAAGTATCTTTTCAACTTGTACGTATACTAGAGCTTTGGATAACCAAGTCAGATTACTTAGTATTAATCATTGTATGTTCCGTGACGGTGTCAATGACAAAGTCTGTGAGGAAAAGGTTTGATTGCAATTCACAAAACAATCACTTTGAATAAATAGACAGTCAAATTTATCAGATTTAAAACCTGTTGTTTTTCTGTGTCCTTCTGCTGTGCTGTTCCGAAGAAGGAGAGAAGACTGGTGGGCTTCTTGGCAGGTTTGATTTTGTCTGGGGATTTGAAGAAATCCAAGATAGATCTCTGGGGAGACTGCAAATCATTTGATATCTACAACAACAACAAAAATTAACAGTTGTGGACTGAACTTATGCTGTATGAATTTTATTTATAATATGATTTCTATATGAAACAGAATCACTGTGAATTTATATGTTGCATGTTACAAATTTTAAGGAATTATAAAAGTGTCATATTTCATGAATATGAAAAAGGAATTATCTTGAGGATACATTTGTAATACATTCTAGTATGGGGTTGGGGATAAATCCATCAGACCAAACCAATATTCTAACCTGGGATATACAAATTTAATTGCAACTGAAAATATCTCCACATTCAAGCTATTTTGGTCTCTGTGGAGTATAACAATTGATATATCTAATCACCCGTCTTGTGCACCGAGCCAATCTAGCTCTATTAGATATCAATTTTATTTGTTGGTACTATTGATTTTGTAGCCGAACACAACTGGGCCGATTGTTGGCAACCAGATAGCTCAATTGGTAGAGTGTTTATCTAGAGTTCACAAGGTCCAGGGTTTGAATCCCAGTCTGGCCGTTGCATTTTTTTTCCTGAGTCCTGTTACACAATGAAAAATTAAGTCTTGGGATTCATTTACCTCTTAAGATATTGAACAACTTGTTCAAGTACTCAAACACATATAGTAGCAAGTGCTTACATCGTCATGATCAGACACTATCTCTGTAGGAAAGAGAAATGCACAGCAAGACAGTAGTACCAACCTGGTACTTTGCCCCTGGTACAGAACAACTTAAATCCTTGGTATAGAACTGGAATTATTTGTACGGATAACCTAATCTTGGTACAGGTGGACTGGTACAGATTGCCAGTGGTACAGAATGACTGGACTAGTACTCCCTGCATGCAAACTATATAATCTTTAATCATTTGTAGTTATCATTCCTTTATTTACCTGCTCATTTCCCTTATCTGTTACGTCTTCATCCATTGCAATTCCTAACATGGATTGATAATTGATATAGGGGGTTGCCAAGGAATGAGAGTGAGCCCTCTCAATCAAATACACCTGCAAGAAAATAACTTATTAATTAATAGACAAATACAAGGTAACACCCATTAAACCTCAACAGAGTCACAGATAATTTGCATAACATTTACTATCATTCTAATATTACATTTGTATTATCTTGAATCACATCTACTTCTCGATGTACGATTGAATTGACTTTTGGTCGTAATGTGCTTCTGACGTTAACATTATGTTTTGATTAGCCCAACACAACAGTTTTACATACATAACAAAATAACAAATAAATGAGAACCGCTGAGAAGCCGTGTTCACAACATTAGTTGGTCATTATTGTTCGGCCTTCGCTCTGCTGGCTTTGGTCCAGATATTATCTGATCGACACGTATGCAACTGTGAAATCTAGCTGGACTGCATACATGAAGACAGCAGATCATTAAGCAAGATATATACCTTGCTTATCTACAACCACTTAGAGAACAACATTGTTTACAAATAATTTCCAGCTTTGGTCTATGTTTGTGTACCTTTCAGAATCGTCCATGTTGGCGCGAAAGTGTATATCGATCGCGGTGACACGAAAGCTTGGATAAATTTGACGTTCTCTTTACCTTTGAGCTTTTCAATGACGCTGATTTATTTAAAGGTGCTTGTCCCTGGAAACTTATTGCCGGGAGCAAAAATATGATAAAATCAAAATTAAGGTATTATTATATAATAGTAAACGTATTACATGGCAACAATCAGAGACGGAATGGACTGAAAGCAATCATCTGCAACAGTAGGACCTGTTATGCCACATTTTGTATGTCAATCACAGGGACCTGCTAAAATTATTATTGGCCAAGCTCTATAATAGGTTGCTGTCTGTTAAACAGAATGAGGGAATGCCATTGTAAAGGCCATCAATAGGTTATTTTTAAATTTTAACCAAAAATCTAAATATCTTTCAACTTTGAATATTTTTTGTCTAATTGCTTATTAAATATTCTAAATAATAAAATCATAAAAAAATATCACTAACTATGTCTATCGATACCGATATTATCATACTCAGCTGTATCACTTTTTGAAAGGAAACAGTTGACAACTAAAATAAAATTCATCTTGAAGGCCTTTTGTGGACTAGGAGGGGGATCACACACACATCAATTACAGCTTTAAGAGGCTCGGAAACCCCTTTAAAAACATTCAGGTGGTTTTTTTTAGATTTTAGATACGCTCTAAATACACGCCACAATGACCATTTTTATGAACCACATTTCTTATCTTTGCCTTCGTCCAAAAACATAATTTCATAAAATAATAAAATACACTTTTAAACGTCGGGAAGAAAGGATTTTGGGGTAGTCATGGGGAGCAGCGGATGGCGCATGCCCCGAACAAACTTGTTCTAAAGGTTAAGGTCAAGATCAAGGCATAGGTCAAAGTGACCTACTTATCGTACTCTGCTGCATTCCAAATCTGGTTACTCTAGGTGAAATAATAATTGATAAATCATGGTGAAGAAGTATAGAAAATATGACCCGGACAAGCTCGTTTTAAAGGTTAAAATTTCAGTTTTCGTACTCTTCATTCCACCTTCCAAAAGGTGAACTCGCATAAGTAATCCTGTTATATTAAGTTAAGTTAAAGTTAGTTTTCAATATATAGGAGCCGAGAGAGCTCCTCTACACTGGACTCCAAAATTAAACAATTGTATAATATAAAGTTAAACTTCATTGTTCATTGAATTTGTCCTATTTTTTAATTGTTAGTTACAACTGCCTTATAATGATAATAATTGAACCTACTCCAATTGAAATACAGAAGATATGCCCCAGGCAAACTTTTCAAAGGTTAAGGCCAAAGGTCAAATCATAGGTCAGTCTCACAGTGACCTACTTCTGCTCTTTGCACTACATCATCCCAAGAGGTTTTTGCAGACCAAGTCCTGTTACTCAATGTGAAATGGTATAGAAGATATGCGTTGGACAAACTTTTCGGACGGACGGAATGATCAACGGAAGGGTGAACTGAGTGTAAGTCTACAGTCTGTCCAACCAATCCCCGTGGCTTGTAATAGTCCCTTCTCGCACACAAAACATTATCACTGCTTGAAAGTTGCTTTTTCTGATGCTCACTCCAGATTCTTTTACGTCACAATTTAGATTCTACTGCTTGTGTAGAGAAAGAAATATATTTTAAAATAAAACAGTTAATTGATTCTTCACTTGAAATAATGTGTTTGTTTGCTGTTAGAATTTAAAACATTTTTTTACAAAGTACTATGACACTTAAGATAGATCATAAACACTGAGTTTTCACCTGTCAAGAAAGGACATGGCTCCACATAGAATTTAAACCCAAAGATGGGTTGATTTTCTGTATTTTTAACTGCGTTTCGTTACCCCTCAAAGCCCCACCTGATAGGTTATAAGCGCTTGGGAACCGTCGGCACTTTCCATAAGGCAAGTGGCGCAGTTCCCGATAGGAGTTATATTGTAAGGACGAATCTACCGTTAACTAAAGAGTCCCGTTTATTAGCCCGAACAACGACATGTAAAGTCTGTATTCCTTTACAACTTTTATCCAAATTATGGTTATAAAAGTTGTTAGACTAAATATGTTTAGCATTACGACAGCTGAGCTGAACTGAAAGATGGACTCATGTATTTTATTCATATTTTCTGATTTCACTTTTGGTACTTATGGAAACGTTCCTTGAACAATTCTTTGATATAATGAAAAAAAAATCTGATGTGAAGATGTGAAATGTTGCTAAACAGAATCTAAACTCCTATACAAATTGCAGACGCGATAATGAAAAAGCATCAGAGTATTTAAAAAAAAAATAAGGGAAACTAAAAATTAATTTTGCCGATTTTATGAGATTTTAAGTGAAAATACCACTCATTTCAAATCTTAACTATATGTATTCCAGCAGAGGGCAAACTCTTAAAGTGATGCGTATGAAAATATTGCTTGGAGACGTCATTTTAAATGTAAATCTACTGATTAATATATAATTCCGTCATGACACAATGGGTTTCGGTCCCGTTATAACGTTATGCAGTACTTATAACAGTCGCTGTGAAAATGCTGTTCGTGTAAAGAGTTAGGTGGGTGTAAAGTTGTATAGCTACTTATCATTGACATCGTATTATTACCTAATCCTGATCTTAAATAGCCTCTCATTACGGGATTGTGTATTTGACTTCATCTTGACAATCATCACGGCTTCCGGTTTGTGTTTAAATCCTAATTCCTTACTACCGGAAGCAGACAATATTACTGTTGACATATTACTTCTGCTTCTACTAATACTACGCCCACTTCCGGTCGATCTGGCATGTGGCCCTATTACAATACATTTCCTTTGTCATGGTCAAAATTTTGTTTAATACTTTATTTTCCAGAGAAGAAAACATAGCCTTCCTATTTAAAATTGTGTGCCTGCTTGAGCCCTTGATGCACACGAAGAAGAAATGTATGCAACATCGTTCCTTAGTTAATGTATATATGTAGAGCGGTGATTTTCGAAATTTTAGGGATTTCTGACATGCATTTCTTGTTGTAATTCATTTAAATGGACATACTGTATACGAACAATGTGATTTTTTAAGCTACCCAGCGGAAAACGATTTCGTTTAGCGGTAACATTAACAATCATAACGTTGATATTTTTCGTTCGTTAATCAAATGAGACGCATAATTGTTAATGGTTTGACTAAATATTCAATACAAGATTTGTCAAGAAATTTCATATTCTTTACGACGATTTCATTTTTTTAAAATGAAATAGTGCTGAAAATCAGCCGGAACCAACTGACATTTTTATGACGGTTATCGACTTTCGTGCATTTTCGTGAAGTTCTACACATAGGCTTACACATATCAGAAAAAACAGACAACCTAGCTATTACTCATGTATTCGTTTCTGCAAAATTGCCTGTCAATCCACGGCAATGAATTACTACTAGATCACATCTCGATGTATGCACTACGCTGCATTAATCATGATAAATGTTATTTAGTTGTTACATATCCGCATTCAATGGGTACAATACTGAATGCATACCACACACCAACATTTAGCACAGGGATACGTTTGCGATCATATAAATGTAATAATATGTTTAAAACGATTATTTTTTCTTATGAATGAATCATCATAAGGAAACTGTATAATATGTGTTCTGCAGTATGATAATACATGTTGATAGCATAACTACAAAGACTAGATTCGCTTCGTTTAATATTTGATAACTATTTCCTTTCTTATTTCTTCAAAATCACAAACCACATAAAATGTCCAGTGATATGTACATATACACATGAAAGCGACGTGACCAGTCAAGCAAAGCCACGTGAAAATCCTGTTTGTATATTTTTCAGAAGATTTTACGATACAAATTGAATAGAAATATTTAACCAAAATAAGAATGACTATATAAAGTCCCACACATTGATATCTATTACGTTACAAAAGTGAATGCGTATGATATTACAAATACACAAAGTAGTTACAGGACGATAGAAAGATCATTGAATATTACACACACATTCATTCTCACATACACCAATAGCAATTTAGTTATTGAAATGTGACGATTTCGTTTATAGTATTCAAAACGTGAAAATAAAAGACAATTTAGTATCAAGGAAAATGAACTTGTTTTTACTAAAACACAAATTAAGCAGAGGCAAGTCAATACGAAACGTTTAAACGGATCATATTGTATCAATTAAGCTTTATCAAATGAATTAATTAATATGGTATAGAAATTATATATATTTTTCACTTATTTCTAAACATGTCCAGAAAAGACGAGGATTATTATTTTTCAAAAAAACAATATTGTTCATTGTAAATGACAAAATACACTGATATTATTTACAGTTTTAATAATCAAGAAAATATCATCCAATCAGTAGATTAGTAATAGGCCTATTGAGCATATTAATCCATAAAAAAATCAATAAAATGGGAACATATTACCGGGAAGATCAACTAGCTAAGCTAAAGTTTATAAATCTGAAAGATCATGCTAAATAATTCTAACAAATTGAAATATAATACATAAATAATTCCATTTTTTTGTACGTTTTAAAACATTGAAAATCTTTCTAATTCTCTCTCTGTATCAAAAGCAAGAGGGCGTGTCAACGTCACTTCCGGTCTTCGGGACCGTTTTGCAAATAAGTAATATGACCAAAAGTATCAATCCTGACTTGGTGTTTAATTTTGAATATACTTAACATTTAACTGTCTTATTTTAAGACTATTTGAATGAATATTATCGATAGATAAAGTGTAATGAAATAGAATTGACGGACTAAAAATGAAATCAAAATGACCTCCCAATACCGGAAGTTGATCTGTTCTTGTCTCATTTGCATACGAGAGTCGAACCAGTGCTTTCTCCTCAAAGACAACAAATGAATGGATGATACGGTTTATATCATGAGTATGACACGGAGCAATGGCTAGCAACGGACCAAGGCGGCATGGACATTCTACAATGAAAATTCGCTTAACAGGTATTGATAACAAAGCCGTAAAACGGACCCATTTGTAAGAGAAAAGCACAGTTCATAACGCTGGTCCATTGTAAAGTACTGAACCCAAAATAAATATGGCTGCCTTGTCCCAACCCGTCAATAGTATTGAAAATTGAAATATGTAGAATTGTTCTCCTAATCACATCATGTTATTTGAAATGGTAGTCCATCCCGATATTTTAGATTGACACGCAACCCTTCGATCAATTGTCAAATTGTATTATGTTGAGGGAAGTGATGTCGACAGTAACTGACTGATATTGGGGAAATTGATACCCATTGTAAATTTCTGTCTCATCTGATGATGCACAGTCTGGCTATTTTGACATCAGTTGGAAGGGATGAAAGTTGAGTGTACTTTTGAAATTTCTTTTTGTCTTAAATATAACGCAATATTTACAACACAATCCCCCTTCTTTATCTCTTACTTTCTTTTAACCAATGTCAACAAGGCTATGGTGATGTGTTGTTATTATGGTTAACTGAATGAAATGTGACCCATTCATAGTCGATCCTAAGCGTAAAGTTGAACTGAAAAATACTGTCCATGAATATTGAAACTATGTCTATAGCTAATATAGTGTAATTTGAAGTTTTTCTAGGATATCCCTGAAAGTCACTTAGGTTTTTTGTTATAAGACTTGTGAGATTTGTATGTGGTCGACAAGATCTGCACAATGTAGCATGGAATTCTTGCGACAAGACATATTCTCGTGAAAACAACAGAATTAGTGATCTAATTCTGTGTTGAAACATGAGAATGTATATAGTAAGCTTTTTTAATAATTAAAAACATTTAAAGCGATAATTATAACATCAAAATGAAAAATTATATTAGGATGAAACAACCTAGACAAACTAGATTTATGACGAAACAACCCCGATCCATGTTATTAAAGCTCCCATGTAGTGATTCCCATTCTTGCCTCTGTATATTGTTAGTTGAAATTAAGTGGTGAATGGATTTCATGTTCATGGAAATTCATTTGAAATAAACTTTTCCTGTCCATTATTTAACGTTTAACTCAAACAGTATAGACTGAATGTTGATTTGGGTTTGACGGCTTATATTAATGTTATGTATAACTGTATATGAATGTAGAATTATTATTGGTTATTTCTGAACATTTTATTAATTAATGTATCTTTCTTATTTGAAAATAATATGCCACTTTTCTATTTTCAGTACTATGTGCCAAAAACTTAGCCAAGAAGGATTTCTTTCGTAAGTACAATCATTCAATCTTTAAAGTTGTGTATTTCAATATCAGTGATTGGTGGTGGGGGGTTTTCTATAGGTTTTTTTAAACTGGTCCTCATAAGACTTTGTGTTTTACTGGTGAACTCTTTTCTTCATATGGTGGCCAAGTGGTTAATGCGTCTGACACTCTGCTACCACTAGCCCTCCACCATGGGGTCGCGTTTTCGAGGCCTACTTGGGGCAGTTGCCAGGTACTGGCATGTCCGTATGTCAGTGGTTTTTCTCCGGGAACTCCACCACCGAAACCTGGCACATACTTAAATGACCATAGCTGTTAATAGGACGTAAAACAGAAACTAACAAACTTTTCTTAATTGATACAGTTTTGTTTGTACATCTTCACAACAGTTACATATACATTGTGGACAGATGGCAGGGCTACTGAAGGAGCATTTTAAAGTGGCATCCTAATTCTAACCTGAAATATCTATACTTGGAATTATATATATCATACTTGGTTCAAACCCCCTCCCCCAATGTTTCTATATTTATTATTCATGACATTGCCAGACTAACCTGGGTGTCTGAGAACTGACTGGGGAGACATCACTGATAAAGAAAGAGTAAATGAAAAAGATGAGAAACAATTGAGGGAAATAACAGATGGACTAGGTGTTACAACAAGTACAGCGGATCACATTTGGTTTCTTTTGTGTTCAGTAAGGAGTAAATACTATAACCCTAGTTCTGCCAGGGCCCTACATAAGTCATTCTTTAAGATGAAGCAGTGGGGTACAAGCCCGTTCTTTTATATTTGTGAGTCGGATTATAATAAGAAACCCTGTTTTATGAAAGAGAAAAAGATAATCAATGTTTTGATTTGTAGCATATTTAGGAATGGTGCAAAAAAAGTTTTATATCGCTAATAAGGACATGAGAGACTGAGAGTCTTTAACTCTTATTAAAACAAGCAATTAAACATGTACAATAGGATTTTATGCATAATTGTACATTGGCTTAAAAGCCGAAACTTTTGTATGATGCTGATGTTGTTCCACCTTGCTTGTGGGTTTAAAGTAAAAGATGCATCTTTTTATTCTAAGAACTCTATAGTTGGTCTCCTTGAATTTAATCTCACAAAGAAAGTGTCCAGTTAACCTGGGGAAATGCAGTCATGCATATGATTGAATAATGAATAATGTCTTTCTCTAAAAAGGAATTCTATTTATGTATTTTAATTGTAGATTATATATATGTATATACAAGTAAACATATCTACCGACCTTGAAGATATGGCTACATATAGCATACAAAAATTTATTCCTTTAAAAGAAATTTTAGTTCCGGGTAGAAAGGCAAGCATATCCGTCTCTTTGTCCTTACATCAGCCTTACATTGGACATCTCTGTCTAGAGTATAACTTCTGTATTTTGCTTACCTTATTACTTGCTGAAAAATCAACTACATGTGAATCTACTTATGTCAAGGTCATCGTGAGAGTTGAAGGTCAACTAATGTTCAGACCTTGAACCTAGTCTTTAAAGGATTTTTTGGGGGAAAAATTAAAACATGTTATGAAGTGAAATGTATCAAATGAACAAATTATACCCATGTCACTGACAAAATATTGACTGCTGTGTTCCTCCATAGCATACTCCCCATTGTAAGATTATGCTTTTGTACACCAGCTTGTGTCTAGTGTCATCAAAAATAGATAATGTAGAATGGAAGCAATAATTACTAGCTGGTGTTTACATACAGCACGTGTCAAAATTTTCTTGCATCAATGTATCAAAAGGTTTTCCCAAAATTCATCAAATCACATGTCCATTCTGTATTTATGTGATTTAAAACTTGCCTACACTATAATAGAAAATAGTATTGATGTGGTAATTATTCATATGGTGGCTTAGGCTCGCTTGCGTCTTTGATCGTTATTGCATGTTTTCCTTATAATCTGCCATAGTGGCAGAAACACCATAGTTTAAGGGGAATTACTCTCTAATTACTAATCCATGGTTGGAGATTGTTCCTTATTGTTTTGTTAATTACCAAATTTGACTTAAAGTAAAAGTGTCATCAGTTAAACAACTTCTGCCACCTGCCTGGCTCTGTTATCAGTTTAGACTACAAGTAATTAACCCTTTCATCCCTGTGTAAATTTAGTAGACTCTACCATGCATTGATCTGGATGAGACCATTATGATCTACAGTGGTGAAAGGGTTAAACAAAACATAGTTTCCATTGAACATTTTCTGCTGATATATTGCATTCTTTTTAGAGTGATGGGGAATTCAACTTCGGAGTGGGAGCTATAGGTTTATATAATTCTATAAAGTATGTAGTTCTATTGACAATATGGCTGTGCATCATTTTGAATGAGCTGCTCAATGTACCAGTAATTCTACTGTTAGGTCCTACTATCTCGGAAGATTTACATACCAAAAAGTTTCCAATTATGTAGTTATGTGATTAACTCAGTTTGTGTACCAATGATGAATCATGAACAACCACTTACTCTACGATTGCTTCATCTGTAGCTGGAACAGAGAATCTGCAGCTGGAATGCAGTCGGAGTAAATAAAAACTATCCTGATTGGTCGATATAAAATCATAGGACTTAATATGTCATCACATGTGAAGATGTAGCATTGTATATCTTCACTGCAGTGAAAGGTTTTATCAAACTGACAAGTTCTGATATTTAACTACTTGTTTGTTTTGTTTGGTAAAATTTGATAAATAATATGTATATAGTAACTGTTTTCATTACTTTAACAATTTTACATGATGAAGTGTATAGAAACATATATAGAAACATAAAAATCTGGCAAATTAATCATTTAAATATTATATCTGGTCATATGAAAATCTGTTATATGTGTCAGCATCACTTTCTTATCAACTGGTGAATACATGTACAGTAAAAATATCATCAGTGCATAAAAAGGGATAAAATATTTGAATTTTCTAATTAATCAAGCATGACATTTTGAGCTTGATTGTCAGTTTTGGTATGGAAACTGACAAAATTTATATTCTAATTGATGATCGGAATACCATTTGACGAGCAAAACAAACATTTCCTTATAAATTCCTATTGCACCTAGGCTTATATCAAGTCATATTACATACTATTACACCTGACCTGGTAAACCCTAACAACTATCAATTGACGTTATTATGACCTTAATAATGAAGTTTTCAGTTATTTTTATCTTTCTTACGTGACAACGAGTGAAAATAATCAGATGGAAAGTTGTTGAATCAAATAACAATAATTGAGAACATCATGATGAGCCGAGTGAATCATCCTTATAAATATGTATTTATTGTGTTATTTAGATTCTTTTGTTTGTGTGAAGTCCTTATCTGTAAACAGGAAACATTTACAGGTGAATGTTATATAATACAGTTCTAACCCATTCACCCCTAAAGTCACATTCGAACAATACCAAATCAAAGACTGGGCAAATCCAATTTAAAACTGTAGGGGTGACTGATCAGGTAAAGACAGCTACTAGGTATGTATGTAGTAAGCTATATGAAACGGTTCCTTATAGACAGGCAATAGCTGTAGACAGGTGGTCACTATGTCAGGTTTTGGCTGTATTGTTGTTTCCCAAGTTCAATGTATTAAAATTTTGTTTGGAGTAACTTCAGTTGACACTAGCACACTACAAGAGTTAAATTGACAGATGATGAGTCACTAAGCCCGCAGACTATATTTACTACTGTACCTTGGTACGTATATACCTGATACCTAGCTAGGTCGCAAGTCCCCAAGTTAGGGGTCGTTCATGATAGTAAAAATCTTTAAGTCAGGACATAACGTTTGTCCATTGATTGATGTTGTGATATTGACCATACGTGTGTGTATTTAGTGTCTACAGTTTATGCCCTGCAGAACTGTTTATCATTCATGGGGAAGGTTCATAAGGTCATGCACAATTTTAGGTGGACTAGCTGGGCGCTAAGGAATTCAATAATCTTCTGTTATATATTGGTATGATATTAGGGATAGGGTAGTAGGGATTAAGGGTCAGTAAATAATGATAACAGATTTATTCATGAGTTTTTGAAATTAAAGAAAAATTCTGTTTTGCTTTCCTATGTAAAATATCTATTGTAAACTTGATGAGAAGTGTGTTTTAAGTTGTTCTTTGATAGCATATATACTTATTAACATAACAACATCTCTAGACATTAAATCAATTTGAATGTTCCTAGCATCAACATTTAGCAGCTGTTCAAAATTGTTGTGATCCTACGTAAAAATAGAAAAGTTCTCAAATTCAATAAACTCATACTAGGCAACTTGTCATGTAATTTTGCCTCAATCAATGCTAATCAACAGGTAGTGAAGGAGAAACTAGAAGTATTTGAATGAATAGGGAAGTAATTAGTTGAGATGTCTGCGGGTTCTACATAAGGAAAAGGTTAGCGCACTAACAAGTTAGCCACCTGACCACCCAAATAGGTCATATGTACACAACCTATATAGTGTCAAGTCGTCCCTGTGACTACATTGTTAGTGCATTATACGTCAGGTCACTAAACACCGAACAGTGTACATATATAGCTAGTATTGCATCTACCTGTACTTGTGCTATTTCTACCCATTATCATGATCTTTTTAACTAGAAGAATCATTCACAACCTAGCCGTTCCCTTTACTCCCCTGTGTGTGTGTATCCTCATTTCACCGATTGGGATTTTATTTGTTGGGACAGTGCATGTTTAACGGTTGAACAGATGTATTGTTCAGAAGTACTAAACATACTTTGTAGGATAATATAGAAAAAAGCTGAATGAAAACTTTCAACAAGCTATAATAAGTAGAATTTGAACAACAGGACACTAGAACGTATATATTGATATTTAGCCACAATCAGAACAATGGAGTCTGAATGTTGTCTGCACAATACACAAGCTTACATAGAGCTACGTACTCCACAGTAGAGGGATATGCTGGGAAATTATTTACATTATTAACAGGGTTTGGGAAACATGAAACCCAGACAGGTAATATGAGTCCATTTAACCTGCATAAAACCTGTACATTGAAGTTACCACACAGAAAGTTTCTCTTTTGTTTATCACTTGTTCGTGAGTTTCTTTACAACAATTTTTATCCGATGATAACAAAGTTCGAGCAAGCTGGTCCAGTGACCAGTAATACAAACTTGTGGCCTTACATGCGTAATGTTTCCGATGATTTTTGGAAAGTCAATCTCAGCCAAGGAGAGTTATCCCCCTTAGCATGCACGTTTATGTAATAGCCAGTTTTATGATTTTGCATTACCGGGTTAGAATCAGGATAATCAAAATCAAAAACAAGTCATTAACCTATCGGATCAGACATATTCTTTTGCTCAAAGTTGAGTTATGTTTTAAGGTAATGCAATTTTGACTCAATGATGTTTTGCTGATATCATGTTGTTCTTTCAAATTGTAATTTTCAATCCATATCACTGTACATTTGATATTGGCCTTGGTGTCCTATTGATGTAGAGAATTTATGTTGTATCCTTCACAATGAAGACACAAGATTTACCGAATGTCTTATACGAATTGAAAATTAACAAACAGTTGTTAGATAAGCATGATAATCAACCTTTTTCTCCCACAACTTTCAGATCCTATTAAGAAAACCATACTTTTCCTTGGGAATACATTATTCCTGTTTCTGTTTGGGGAACTGTTACGTCACAATGGAAAATGACGTCACAAAGTGTTGTTTCTTGAGGCATAATCAGAAATGCTGTTTTATTTCCTTTTACATAAAAAGACACCTGTGCCACACAGGGATGTGCTTGATAATAAAGCAGAGAGCTTATCCAATGCACTGCTGGTCATAATATTTGTTTAGGTAACACTTTTCTGCAACAGCACTTAATTTCACTACTTTCAAACTTGCTGAAAAAGGCTTACATCCTGTAATATTTGTTTTTGTTTGAATGTATAATATGCAAATATAACTTTAGAAGACACAGGGATAGACACTTATGAAAAGTCTAGGTACTGGTAGACTCTACCTTAACATGTTATCTCCTCACATTAATATTGTGATTTCTAGTTATTTTAGTCTAAACTTTTATTTACTTACTGAATTTGTAGATAGCTTTGTCAATAAAGAAGTAATCAAATTTATAATTCTCCAAGTTATAAGGTTTTTAGTGGGATAGTTAAGTGCAGGCACTAGATTTCATACTAATTTTATGCTATAAATATAAGACTGCTGGGCTTGGTGCTTGCCATGCCTTCAAATTATTTATTGATTTATGGGGCCTAATGTACTTGTTACAGTTATAACCTATCCTAGGACAAGCAAACAAATTGTGTTGCAATTGCAAGTATATGCATTTTGTGATAAACTTGCTGTAAAGTTCAAACAGAAATATCTTAGTTGTGATCTAGAATCACTAGATGTTTGTTTAGTCAATTTTATATTTGATTGATCATCAAAGCAACCGTGATTGATGAGGATTTAAAGCTTAAAATACCATTTTATGTACTTTTACCTGTACACAGCAGATTTAAAAGCATGAAATATGCATTGGCATGCCACAGGGCGATAGTCATGGTTGAGGAATTCTATCCCTAGATCCATGTTGCCTGTACACTGTATTAATGTAATATTTAGGGCAAGAAAGAAATAACAGGGAGGTAACTCCTACAGGCTTCGTAAGATTTTTAGTTCCTGTTGAAGACCCATCACCAAAGTTTGCATTGATAGTAATGTAAGGTTTCATTATAAGACCAATGATATCAATTTATCTGTCACAAATTAGTTTGTTATCCTCAGGAGAATGCTACAGTAGACCATTTAAAGACACTCAATGTCAACAACAAAAATATTTCAAACCTTATATGTATAGTTAAATAACAGAATATGCTTACATTAGTTTAACTTACTTTCAAATAGAATGATAAGGGTGACCTAACTTCAAATCATCAATATTGAGTTTACTGATAGATCACATTAAAGCAGATATCCATATATATATATATGTATGTAAAGGGGAAAAAGTAATATCAAGTAAATCTGGAAATCGGCCAGTAATTGCAAACCTTCTAACCATAAGAAGGTTCGCAATTACTGAATATCCCCAATTTTCTAAACATTAACAATTTATGTTAAGATATCTGTATTTATTAAGATGAACAAAAAAATGTCTTGAGAAAATGGAGACTAAATGGAGATTTTGTTCAGTATTTTTCCTTTCATGGTAATATGTTTTCGGCGCCTTATTTATTGGTATATGGTAAAACATACATTTTCTGTACCTTAATTGGTATATATGTTTAACACCATTCCCCTGTGTACAAGTTACATCTGCTGGTAATATTACAAACATTCTGCAGTTTCTCCCCCTCCCCATCCATCCCCCTCAAATTCTAAACATCAGCCTTGTAGGTATCTTTCCATCATTTACACCCATGCACTGATTGTACACATGCATTGTATCACGTAGCATAGGCCATTGTTTTGTGGCAGCTCCCCAGGGGGTGCACATTCCCTCTTAAAGCACCAGGAGGAAGTTTGGGGACTATAAAAAGACCCCAGGTGGACCCTATAGTTCCATCTGTCAATGTTGTCTGTTCCATCTGTAATGCTCTGCTTTTAACACCAGCTACATTTTATGTGCATGCCAGTATCCTTGATATGTATCCAGTTAGCATTTGTTTTCAAAATTATGCACGTATCAAGCAACTATTTCAATATGTTCAGTACACGTGCATTGCATGACATGAAGGCTGCTACGTGATCCCATTTACAGCCTAAATTTGCTGTAGGTCGATGGGCTGAAATTTGAACCTTCCTATGTCACGGCATTGCACAGGCCATCTGTGTTTTACGTGTTCATTGTTTACTTAGGAAAGTTTATGGCATACACTGACCCCGTTTTAATTTTGGCTCACAGGTTTTATTGCCAAAATGCACCGTTTGCAGTTTAGGTATACAAATGTATGTATATAGCTAAACCTTGTAGAGATAAAAGGTTTGATATTGCTTGGGGGGCCATGAATTACGATAATATAGGACTAATCTATATGTAAATAACCTGTTTCTTGGTCCTTCATACTAACTTCTTATTCAATTTCACAAAGGAATGATTGTTGAAATAGAATTACATGTACTTCAATTTACTAATTGAATTGTTTATCACAAAATGTAATTGATATTATTTAGCGCATTATGTTTTTTTTAGTATATATATAAAGTAAATATATTCCCTTTTAACAAACAGTAGAGGTAGACTGATGTGGTTGGTTGATTTATAAAGGTTTCTGTATTGTATCAAGTACTAGTTCACTTTAGGCATGGTATACTTCATACATGGCTGCTGTCATTGATTCTCATTCCAAGTAGTTGGACTGAGTGGACTAGTATTGTTTGGTTATTTGGAAATAGGGATGTTTTTTGTGCAGAAATGAGCAAGCCCCCGCTGGATCATGTAAGGTTTTGTCCAGGCCTGTCAAATCCACTAACCTGACACCTGGATCTTGTAGATATGTTCGTGCTTGTGAAAAATGATCTGAGCTAGTAGAATCTTTTTTTTTCGGGATGAGTCTGTAGACAATAGAACTCAAAATATGAAATTGTAAACCCCTGTGGCTATGTCCTCGCTCTCCTTCTTTGACTGATATATCTGAATGACTGAGGCGCCGGTACAGCTATAACTGGAGAATTACTGCATGTATCTCAGTAAATGTAATTAGTAAGGACTTGTAGATGATAGCGGGACCACCACCACAACATACTGTAACACTGTCTACATGTAATTTGGCCATCCCTCAAATGCAGGTGTAACGTTAGTTTGCAAAAAAAAATCTCCAAAAATAATGACTTTCACACAACTTGCATAGGACATGTATCAGACTACAATGTCAAGGACGAATGGAGCAGGAAGGGGAGATAACCACAGGTAGTAAGGATGGATGGTGTAAGGGTTGAAGCAGGAATTTTCCGATGGTCTTGGTCATGAATGGGGAAAATTTACTTGAACATGCCATGAGCAGTCAAAGGGTAGTAGGAAAATTCCAACTTCAGTCCGTATAATTTAAAATCCCATAAGTTTGAAGTCAAAATGCTGAAATCTCTATTTTACAAATAGCAATGGGCATTTCCAGTTATTGTCCAGATTTATTTCAAATCTGTAAAATAATACCAGCAGATAATGTGTGGTTTATACAAAACACACCCCAGACTTTTTCCTGGTTCTACCAATAGGCATCTTTCCCATTTTCAAAAAGCTATACAGAAACCTAGAGGAAATGAAAAATGGGAAGGCTGATTAAGTGTTTTAAGGGAGATCTAAGGGGAAATGATGGTACATTTTCAAATCTTTCCTAGTGGCTAAAATAATAGGTTTTGACCCCTGGGAATAGATTTAGACATATTCCTTATGATTCAGGGTGTTCTGTTTGAAAACCTGAATGAACTGTCCATATCATCTGTACGTGGTGTATGATACATACATAATAATCTGATTGCCTGCAGATGTGAATAGTAGCCTCGTTATAAAAATTACTCATATTCTGGTTAATTGGATGACTAATCATATAGTTTAATTATAGGTCATGGTCATAATAATAGGGAAGAGTGTTTTTAATGTCTTTTGTTTTAGCCAAAAAATGGAGATTATGAAACAATTTTTATCTGATATAAAGATATATGATGTTATAATTGATATCTTACAACACTTGATTGATATATCTAGCAATATACCCCTCCCCAAACACCCACCAAGTCTTTTTAACTCATTTACCCCTGAACTTTCATAATGAACTATTCCAGCCTTTCAATTGGAATAGTTCAAATGTGTCTTCTGGGGTGTGTGTTAAAGATATTTATCCTCTTTTTTTTTTCATCAAAAAATTTAGGAATTGAAATCAATTAATGGCAGGATATTTAGTGATGTAGTATATGAAGTTTCTAAATTCAACATCCCTATAATGAATGTATTAATCTGTTTGGAATGTGTTATGTTTGATATGGAAAATGATAACCATATGCTGGAGTGTTGATAAATGTTTACCAGTCATCATCAAAGTTTACTGTATTTGGTTTGGAATTTTGAACATATTCTATTGGTTTTATGATTTAGCAATAAGATTGGGCACGATTTTGACTTAGTTGTTGTACCGGAGTAACATGGCTTTTTAACACGTGGTGTTATAGCTATTTTGTTTACATCAAAAATGTTGTTGTTGTGCTGCTTTGTTCTCAACATGGGCATTAAATTTTGAAGCTACCAGTCCACAGAAGTACAGGATTCATGAAAGTCCTTTCTTTAGAAATTTTTGTGAAAGAAACATTATACCATATTAATGTGAAATAACTATTATACCATATAGTGTCCTATAAGACATGAAAGAGGATGTTTTCACGTCCACGAAAACAGAGAAAAAACATACAATACTTAAAGAAAATGAAAAAAGAAATCTTGTGTATTTTCAGTAATTAAATGAGTTGGGTAACAACTAGTGAAAGGAATTGTCGACTGAAGTTGTTGGTGGCTGGTTTTTCTTGTCAAAACCTTTCATTATTCTCAGACTTTTTTTGTGACGGAAAAGGAAACTACTTGTCTGGAAGACTTTGCTGAAGACTAATGTTAATACAATGTAGTCATTAATAGTTGACAAGTCTTGGACTTACAGACTTACAGATAGTTTCTAACCCTGTAAGTGGACCAGACTTGTATGCTCTAGTATATGACTGTATCGTGGTGGGCTGGCTGGTTTTTCATGTCCACCATACCTGAGCATGTAATGGTGTCCCCCTGGTTATAATCTGGCTATTTATCGTCCTGACATCTGCCGCTCATTGTTGACTAGCCTCTACATATGTCGCACCTTAAGATGAACATGAAAAGATGCTTTTCTATCTACCTTCATATGATGTAGTACCCTATTTGCTATAATTATAACTCCTTTCTTGGTTCAGAGTAAGATATATCATGTTTATAAAAAAATCGGTTTGGAAATGAAAATATCTAATGTGGCAAGATACATCACAAAAGAAGAATTAATTTGGAATGTTAAAAAAATGGAAACATGTGAATGTATTTTGGCGCTTATAACTAAAAGCAGGAGGATTCTAAGGCTGTAAGCTACCATACCATGAAAACTACTCAAGGTTGTATGCTACCTTACAGTACTGTGATGTGTACCTCCTTTCAAAATAGATCCATGATAAGAAAAATATAAAATATTGTAATAATGTTGATGTGGACTTGGTCATATTGTCAATGAATTATAACACATGTAAAAGGTACACAAAAATACCTGTATTGATTAAACTAAGGTAATTCTGATTTATTAAAGTTAATGTTCTTAAGGGAGACAATTCGGAACAAACCATATATAATCTGTAAGGTAGTGTGTGATGGTAAATATGAGTGTGATAACATGTTTACTATAACACATGGTTTTACAAAATACCATGTCAACCCGATATAGGGTGTCCTAAAACATTGTTGTGCTTATAAGCATTGTCGGAATTGTATCAATGCTTGACTAATGAAAATGGTATAAAAACTTTTTTTTTTTTTGCAGGACTTCCGGATCCGTTTGCTAAGATCAGTGTAGATGGTTCAGGGCAGTGTCATTCTACAGACACCAGTAAAAACACACTCGACCCAAAGTGGAACCAGCATTATGACCTGTAAGTACAATTTAATTGACCTGTTCAAACATGTTGGACCATTGGATGTGACAATTAAAAAAAAGAACCTGGTCCAGGAAAGTATTCACTGCCAATCAAAATGTCCAGAAACCGATACTGCAAGTTATATGGAGACAGAGGTCCAAAGTCATTATTTTTCTCATGTTAATGTGATTGTCATGGATTTTTTTTGAAAAACCTGCAGATATTTATTTAATTGTCCTGCAACATACACAAGCCTTACTGCCCATACTGAACTTGAATCTGCTGACCTAGGACCTTATTTGACCTATGAAATTTTTGACCTTGGTGATTGGGTGACCTTATAATTTTGACCCCTATTACAGATATATTGGGAGTAAAGATTCTGTGACCATCAGTATTTGGAACCACAAGAAGATCCACAAAAAGCAAGGAGCTGGTTTCCTTGGTTGTGTGAGGATCAAGTCTAACGCTATCCAACAGCTCAAGGACACTGGATGTAAGTTCACTGATCAGGGTTTCATTTACTTAGATTAACATTTTGTGAAAAAGACCTTCTCATGGCATGGTCATCTTTATTCAGAGGTGAGGTTTGATAATTTTTTGTACCATTTGTAATTAAGCATAATTTTTGAAAATTCCTTTTTATTTATGGTACAGGACAGATTTTTAAGATTTCTTGATTTTAATATGTGTTCCTTGGAAATTTCTTCAAGATGTTACGGTATTTTGTCTTGAGATACAAATTCATTCTGTCTGTCATTGACAGTGTATAGCATCCTTTTCTTCCCTTTTTCCCTCCTTAATATTCTGATCTTGACCAATTTTGATACCCAGTGCCAGATTTTCTGTCCCATTCGTTAGACAAGACTCGTAAAATTGTGTTTCATTGTTACTAGTGTGTATGTGTAGAAATAATGCGAGCCTTACTGAAAAGTTAGGGTGTCGATTTGACATCTGTATCTCTGTGTATACCTTCCAACAACAAAGACTGTGTGCAAGTTATCACCCACTTTACGACTTCATTTGAAACGTTATGTAGATGTAATTGTCCATATATATATAATGGACATTGCTGTCAGGGTGTTTACCTCCGCCATGGTAGCCGTCATGTTGGTTCAGTGGTACTGGACGCTTCCATGTTCTCGAGAAACTTGGCTGGTGAGGTTAATCCGTCATAATGTTAGACATCAAACTCTTCATATTCGTATAACTTACGAGTTAAATTCTTACAGTAAAACATACCAACAAGTTAAACTACCCGTATGTTTTTAATGGTTGTTTGGTTTTTTTTCAAAAATAAATATTCCACAAAAATGCTATTGTGATGCATTTCACAGTAAAATAGTTATTGAAATTTGAATATTAAAAAAAATAGAAATAAAAATTAAACGGAAAAAAACACCTTTAGAAAGGAACTTTTACACTAAGCCAACACTACCATCCTGGAATTGTAAATGAATTGTACCAAAATGATAGTCATTTCTAGTGCTCTCAAAGTGTATGATAATAAAAATGAACATTGAAAAATACGTAACTTAACAACTGAAGTTAATCTAAGCTAATAAAAATCCTTTTGTTTGCTTCAAGTGAGATTACTCCCAAGTCAGAAAAAAAATTGAATAGGGCTCTTCTTTGCAATAGTGGTACCCTTTACCTTAACAGATAATCAAACTTTATAAAGAAAGCCATGAACAGTCAGATGAATTTCTTATTTCAGGGTGCCATGGTTGATTGTCAAACAATGAAAATAATTTTACATGACAGCAGGGGCATTAATTTCCTACTGACTTTTTTCTAGGAAAAAACATGTCTGACATAACTTGGCTTTCACTTGTAAATGCTGTGTATTGTATAATTGGAAAACATGGCATTCATTGGTAACCCGATCCCCGTTTAAAAGCCAAGCAGCAGCCATTGTCTGTGACAAGTACACATACATACATCACAAAAACATAATTGATCACCATGTTCGTACAATTTTTGGAATGCCCAGATACATGTGTGATGTTTCCCCGTATGTATCTGTGACTTTCTGAACCTGTTGTCAGTATGACATTTGACAGGCAGGACCGAAGGGGGAGAGGTTTGATGGAGGAATGTCTTCCTGCTCCGACAGTATGTAGATGGGACCAGTTATTTGGTTACTTAAGCTTGCTGTTCTGTACTTAAACCTCCAGAAAAGAAAAAAACATAAAATAAGTGACAAATTCTGTCCCCGAAATGTTTCGGTTAATTGCTGTCATCTTCCTAATTGTAGAACCCATTATCACAAAGCCTGACACATGTTTTCAATAGAGCTATCCAGTTTGGTGAAGTCAAGAGATAAACACTGCATCCTACCATTAGTACCAAAGCTGCACCTGAAGTCTACCCTAGCAATATTTTATTCAAAACAATAAATTGAAAATTTACAACACTGCCTAATTATTTAAATGAATTTTGGCTATAGAATTTGACAAAGTTTTCAGTTTGTTTGGGAAATTAAATGGTGTCTAAAGCTATGTTTCTTATAATGTTTTGTAAAAACTGAATTTCTTGATAAAGAATTTCACATTTTGCACCAAAACAAAAAACATGGATCAATGAAGCAATTTACGATTGACTGGCTGCAGCGAGTGTGCCATGTCACAATCTTCATGATATATTTACAAATGGTCATAGGATGTTATAAACTTCTCTGACGTACATTTGCTAAAGATAAGTTTTATTAAGGTAAACAAAGTAGTCTTGTGTTTTGCTGAAAGGAAGTGTGGACTGACTTTATCAATTTTCTGAAGAAAGCCAGAACTTACATGGTTGACATTTGACACCTCTCTCAGACAGACAAATCTTTAAAAGTTTTATTCGTTTCTGTGATTAGCTCTACAAGTCCTCTACAGCTCTGTAATTGATTCCCCGTTCTTGACTTTCATCAGTACTACAGGATAGAACTGGGTTTGCACTCTATCCGTCTGTGTGTCACTTTGTCAAGGGGACATATATATATATCTTGTATTCTCAGTCACACCTACAATTGCAGAGTTTCGTATGTTAGTACCTCTTTGAAAGGCGGATTGTTTCGCACTGAAATCATGTCCTATTGTCTCATTAAACAGAGTGTATCGCTTGACCGGAACATATCAGTCTTTGATAACAAAAGTTCAAATAGGGAAGGGTACCCATAGAGCGAACGTTCAATCAGTTTACATGCGTGTTGTAGTTCATTTGTTCTCTCAAGTTTAAAGGTTTATAAAGCTCTCCAAAATGTGATGAGTTCATAGAAAATAAGAAATTAGGAGTTGGCCTTATTAGAAAAATAATAACCTAAAATATGCTTGTATTGCAGTTATTTTTAGATCTTTCAGTAGCGTTATAACTTGTCCTTCAGGAGCTTGTGCCAATGCTAATTCTGGGTGGGTACGGTAATACAATAGTGTTTGACAAGGTAGTACCCGGTCTCATATTTATACTTTACAGCCCAGTGGTGTGATAATGGTTTCAGATATCATTTAGTTTTGTGTAGTTACAGTCCGTGACATTGACATTGTGACATGTTGACATTTACGAGGCCTACTGCAGCTGGAATTGTTAGAAGCAAAAAGGAAAGGAGCAAATAGATTTATAAAGGAAATTTTGCGGGAAGATATCATTATGGTTTTACAAATTAAGAATCAGTTTAATAGAAACGTCATTCAGATAGATTTGACTGCATATCATTAATTATGTCTCCCCTTCGAATGAAGGGAGACATATTGTATTAGTACTGGTTCTTCTTCTGGTTCTTCTAATTGCAACTTGTCCGGGCCATAACTTCTAAACTGTTAAGGATATCTTGATGAAACTTGAGGTATGCATGCATCACACACAGAAGGTGTGCAGTGCACTAGAATTAGGCCCATACCCCACTATATACAGAGTTATGGCCCTTTGTTTATTTTTAATACTGAAGTTTGTCCACGGCATAACTTCCATGTTATTTCACCTACGTTGACCAAACTTGCTATAGTTATGTATGTTGGGAAGTAGGAGTGTGGCATTCTAAATTTGGGATGCCCCACTATATAAAGAGATATAGGACCCTTTGTTAATTTTTTATACAGTGTCTATTGGCTAATAAGGGGAGACATGTTTTTGTTCACAAAAACAATTTTTTAGTTCATGAATGCAGCAGTCCTGCCAAAATATGAAAAATATAATAAGATTGCAAAATAGATATATATGTTTTTGTGTATTTCTGTTGCTAAGATTTGACAGATAAACAATTGTGCTGTTATTATGAATAGAGAAATTGTATTTTTTTTAAGAAGAAAAAAATAGAAAAACAAGTGGGTGTATAATACACTGCCTTTGTGTGTAACTGAATACTTTGTAAATAAGTCTAAACAGGAAATTCAAACTGAATGTCTTCTTTATATACTTCTGGGTTTTTTCTTCACCATTTAAAGTCATAAAATGAAACTGATAATGTTCTCCAGAGCCTTGATGACATTAAGAACACAACAAAAACTGACATAAAAGATATCGGAATATTTTTACATTCATTATATTTCTTCTAATGTATATCAGAAAATATATTTTTGGAAGTGGTGAATTTAAAATCCGATCTATTACATAAAAAGTCTTGCGAAAAAGAAAATAGTTCATGGACGAATGATTAAATGATGTCTGCACCCATTTCATGTGTTAGGTGTAAAGGGAAAGGTAGATATCGCTTTGACAGGGGGTCGAGTGTCAGATGGGATAGTTAACCTGTACTAGGGTCGATCTTGACAGAATTTACCTGGTGTGTGTGTGATTTTACAGGTAGGACTCAACTTAGCTAGAAGGAGGGACATTTTGTCTCTGCAAGGCACCATTTGTCTAGCTGTTTGCACCACAGTAGTAGGCCTGCTGTCCTAGCTATAGGAAAGTACCTACACTGCAGCAGCTTTCTCTGAACCTGTTGTGTATAGGACTGTGTGGACTGATCCAGGCCTGGCGTGGCTACTACTGCCTGTATATATATACACACTGTCACCACTGGGTTAGCTAATATACAGCTGTGGAGTTACTATAGCCTTCTACATTCATACTATACACAGCCTGTGTATCAGGGATTAAACAGTTTGGTCAGTGTATAGATTGTGATGTGATGGAATGACTTCTCTGTAGGATTGTATGTTACACCAATGTCGGTTTGTGTCTCAATGCCTCTGCGCTGTACTCAGCAACGACCCTCACAAATCTCTGTTACAGTCCAACGACTCGACTTACAGCGGAATAACAGCGACGATAATGACAATGTTCGAGGACAAATCGTCATCAGTCTCATCTCCCGGGACAGGGGCAGTTCACTCACGGGGTCAGGCCCCAACGTAACCGATGCATCTGTCATTCCCTCGTCCATCCCCAGCGACCCCAACGAGCTTCCCGAGGGGTGAGTACCAAAAAAATTATATGGATATTATTATTTATGAATTGACAGACCAGTATCTTTAATCCAGCTACCGGTCATCGGGTTGTCCCAATGACATACACAGTTAGTGCTTTGGAGGACATATTTTACTGTTCATAATATCCCAGTAGGCAAGCCATTTTATATTTCAGCCTCCTAAGCTGTTATGTATGAGGCTCAAATGTATTAGGATAATTTCAAAATGTTGTGAATTTAATGCATCATATAAGTTGTGGATAGGGAGAGTTACAGGCAGATCAGCAATTTTGTGTGTTAATTTTATTGTAATAAATCAAGCTCTCTCCCGGTGCATATACACTTACATATAAATCATCATAATCCTGTCTCCCGGTCACAGAGATTACATAAATCAAAATGCCTAGCATACACAGAATTTGCACCAGCACTAGCTACCATTGTCTTCATGCGACGTCAGATATCACGACCTGGGGATGCTTAAACAATTATAGTCGTTGACATAAATGATCTGCTGTCAAAAAGTCCTGTTAGTAATTTTGCGAAAAGAACTAAATTATTCTGAATTATGTAATGTTTCCCCATTAGCTTACCACACACAATTTAACCTCGCGCTCTGATGTTAATTCATTTTCTAAAAAAAATATTTTAAAAAAAACTTGTGTTTATTTTTATATTGGTACACAGTCATATGTCTGCTTTCATTAATTGCTCTTTATGTAATATTAATGTGAGCTATTGTAATGAGCACAACTGTTATGTAATTATTACATGTATTATAATTGATGAGATTGTATTTTAATAGACTGACAATAACTTATTTTTGACAGCTTAAAAAGGTATTTGATAAGATATACCCAAGAAATACATTTAACAGTTCAGCCATAGTTTACCTCAAAGTTTTCATTGTCCAAGACCTTTCTTAATGTCAATAAAAGATGTTATAATATCTTTTAAAATTAAAGCAATATATTTATGGTTTAAAAATTTCAACTTACTGGATTGCTGTTTAGCTGATAAACAAAATCTTAATACTATTATTTGTTCGTTAGCTAAAATGTCACAGACTAGAATTAAATTCTCACACACATATATTAGAAATGTTTTGGTTGATTTTGTCGGAAATATTTTTCCTATGAAAATACAAATAAACAATAGTAAACAATAACAACATTTAAAGCAAATGAAATATACTACGGGTATAATCCCATTTTCACTTATATTCTCAACAAGTGTATTTTCACAACATTCACACTTCTAGTTTTGTAATGAAACAGGGACCACATTGAATCAATCAGGTGTTTTTTTTAATATGAAATCTTTTGTTGAGTGTTGGCAGGTGTGTAATATGTAAGATGATTTCGAAAAGTAATAAATGCTTTGCTAAGAATACATGTTTGTATACTACATGTCAAAAAGTAATAACTTGGGTTTATGGTCATTATTGATATCAATCATATAAAAAAAAACTATTTCTGCTTCTCCATATCCCGATAGAAATATCGGTTAGTAGGATATTTAAATATCAGATCTATTGAAGGTCATGGAACAAGGTTTAGGGAATATGTTATGATATATAAGTTAACTCTTATGAGTGATGGCTATAATGGTGTAAGGCTGGGTACAATTTTGGATATATTGTTGAATGATGTTGGCCAGTTATTAATGGCAGTGGTTTAGTGTACTGGGAAGGAGGGGGGAGGGGCGGCAACATGCATGACAGACAGAGAGAGAACTCTGAAAAGTACTGTAATGTAATTCACTTAATTAGCACATATACCTCTAAAATTGCAACCCTCATCTTTGAAAAAAAATACAAAAGAATTACTGATATTTTCCTTAACAGGGTATTAATGCCTAATTAGTCAACAAAATGTATTCCCTTCTCTTTATGACCAAAGACTTTCATTTAAAAACTTTCAATTTCCAAGTCACCTGTAATTGATAAACATTTAAGTTTATCATCAGTGTTTCTGATATTGTGATCGTTTGTCAGAATTACTTTGGTGCGTTTAGTAGGTTAAATACATTATACATATAGAAATTGTACAGGGCATGGTGTGTAAGAGTATCATTAAACACACATACATGTCTGTCATCTAGGAACGGCACTAATATTGTAGGAAAAACTACACAATGTCTGTTTGGCATTTTTTCATGAAGACGATCTTCCAAATGTTTCTAGATGTTTCGGATGTGTAACTGTATGATAAATATTTCCAGATGTTTCCGAGATGGATGAATCGATTGCGATAACTTATTTAGGAGTAGGATATAATAGTTTGTACTTTTTAAAAATTATTTGGTTTAATGTGTTATCATTTGACTTAATTAATATTAATAAATTTCCTGAAAGTGACCTTTTTGATAGATGAGATGAGTTACCAGTACCCATATATGAAAGTATTGTTTGTATACAAAGTGTCATTTATGGAATA
This sequence comes from Mizuhopecten yessoensis, assembly GCF_002113885.1. Classification (NCBI taxonomy): domain Eukaryota; kingdom Metazoa; phylum Mollusca; class Bivalvia; order Pectinida; family Pectinidae; genus Mizuhopecten; species Mizuhopecten yessoensis. Next base: position 508,634 of record NW_018407749.1, on the reverse strand, counting down.
GTTTATAGTAAAAGCAACTAGTTCACTTTTGAAATCTCCTAAGGATTGATGATCAGGATTCAATCAAATTAACTTGTGTAAATAAGTTGTTCACTAATTTCTGTTAATCATAATATTATTTTATACATGTTTAAGAAAACATGTTTCTATCACAGTTTTAAAATCATCAAGAAAAACAATTTAAATATGGCATGACGATCAGAGTCTTTAAAAGATGTTTTGATTTGTGTGGAGGATAAGAAGGGAAGGCATCATTGAACACAGTTTTTGTGTCCTATGTAAGAAGGAAAAGCTGTCCTTTTAACTCTGTGGGAGGCAGCTAGCTAGGAAACATAGTTCAAGATCAAAATGCTCTTTGTTAAAAAACTACATTTTGTGTTGTATGTAAATTAATCTGTGCTGTGGGGTAGAAAAGAAACACAGATTTATGGAGTTGGAGTTATAATCACGGCCTAAACACCAGATATTCATGACACCTAACCTGTGTCCTTGTGGAAATAAATATGCCATTTTGCCTTTTTGAATTTAAAATCTGTGTAGGAGGGAAATACTTAAATTACTTTGATAAAACTGACAGGATGGAAATGGAGACATGCAATGTGTTTTAATTAAAGTTGTTCACAGGGACTATGATATCATTGTATCATGTATCGGACCTAAACACAGAATACGATTTGTACAGTTGACAGATAATTCCGACAGATAATTCCGGCAACTGTGCTATCTTAACTGTCATCTTACAGAAGTTAATTTGTAAGATGCACATAAATTTCACGCCTACATGGAGCACATTACCTGTGCATGCATTAATCGTGTGTAGTGATTGCATTGTGGACGTTTAATCTTCCAAGTCTATTTGACATTTCATGCTCATAACATTAGCGGGGATAGAATTGAGAGATTTTTTTATTCCTGTAAGATTTTTATCATTAACATTAATATATAATATTGGACATTTATTGACGTGTCTATCAAAAGTAAACTAATTGCTTCTTGATTAAAAAATGAAACACAGCTTGATTATAATGACATTCATTGCTCTTTATCAACCGTAGAAAAAGATTTTTTTCCTTTCCTCTTCAACACTAAACTAGCAGGTGGAATTCTGTTTACACCTTACAGCTGTACCTAGTGAATTGTTGACACTGATATCCACTTATAAGTACGTCTGTCACAGCCACGCCCTCGTTCCCATCTCCAAGTCGTTAAGCATACCTTGTACCTGTGCCAGTGTACGCTCACACGCAGGTAGATCCTGTTTGCCTTGACCGTAGGTGGACATCTTAAAAATTGTCTGCAGATATAGACGTATACCTGTTTACCTCACAGTCGATGTGAACAGTAGTAATTAATTGTCTTTCATGTTAACGACCACATTAGAGTCACACTAACAACCACTCGAGAGTTATAGATATAAGTTGTACCTGTGTACTACACAGATACTGTAGCTGATGTGGTCAGTGGAAATTAATTGACTTTCAAGTTAACGACCCAGTAGGAGTTAAAGGTATAAACAGTAGGTGGACGTTTGAGGTCTGTATCACATGCCAGTAATTAATTAGCTGTCCAAATAGGTCCGGTGTCAAAAATGTGTAGACCAGTTTTGTTGTTCAAAATTGCTATATTAGTGAAACTACATGTCAGCAATTCTCACAATTAGAATTTTCTTGAAGAAATTTTTCACACCTACCGGTAACACACTTGACATGAAAGTAATTTTACATCATGAAAATCTTTGACATAAATAATGTATATCAAAATATCCTCAAATCCCAAGCAAAAAGAAACACACCATAAGACCAGTAGGATCAATGGGGAAATTGGGCGATTTTTCAAAACTGTGATAGCTTCGCAGTTTTGTTGCAATACAATAAATCGGAATTTAATACGACACCAAGCATTTCTTGTCACGAAACACGATATACCAGTAAAATTTATTTGACCCCAGGGGACTAGTCAAAGGTTTAGTATTTATTAGTCATTACTGATAAAGCTACTGTCAAGATCGGAACCATGTCTGCCTGTCTGTACCTAAAGGCCCGGTCACACAGCCTTTCGCGTCTGTATCGCGGGTAAAATTTCGCGATTTTTTTTTGCCCGCGGTTGCCCGTGGTGGAAAATGTTCAAAATTGGCTTACCCGCGGTTTACCCGTGGTATGCCCAGGGAACAGACGCCGGCGACTGTTCTGCGTCCTTATCGCGGGTGAAGCGCGGCGGTACCGCAGCCTACCACGGGTATAATAAAAATTAGATTAAGACATTTATCTTACAAAGTACAGAAGATAATAATTTTAATCCAATTTTTATTTTTTGTTTTCTTATATTTCCACCACCCCAACACAAACACACAAACAATCAAATAAAATTTAATATAAATAAAATATATTATACATGTTATGACAATTGGTTCTGATGCTGCTGGAGCAGCAAGACGAGGTCATTACGGTGACGGGGATCCATGTTCACCCCTTGACGTCTGGAGCACAACTGACGAATGCTCGGCAAATCGCGCTTTTTATATACCTAAAATCAGACGTTGTACGGACGCGATTAGGCCGTGGACAATTGTATTTGGGACGTGTACAAGACGCAATTGAACGTGATTAGGCCGGTATACGGGCGCGCTGTTTACGCGGAGAAAGGCGTTTGTCCGTGTTTACACGCGGTACACACGCTAATGCACGTGATAACAACGCGGTACAGACGCGGAACAAACGTGCTATGACCGTGCTCCACCCGCGATTACCCGCTAAAATTTCGCGTCCTACCGCGTGTAACCACGTCTTAACCGCGGCCGTAGCACGTCCTAGCACGTTCGTTCCGCGTCTGTACCGCGTCTTTACCGCGTGTGTACCACGTGTACCGCCCCCGATTACCCGCGGTCTAAATTTTTGGGCAGCCCAAAACTTTTTCGCGCGGCCAACCGCGTGTGAATTTCTTACCGCGTGTAACGACGGGTAAAGTACGGCTGTATCGCGTCTTTATCGCGACCTCAAAGCGTCCAACAGCGTCTGCTTCACGGGCAGAA